>NW_020799107.1:37799885-37814359 GCF_003259725.1 Athene cunicularia
TCTCGCGGCTGCTGCAGCGCCCGCAGCGGGGCCGGGGCCGGGGCCGGGGCCGGCACCTCCCAGCTCCGACGGCCGGTGTCACCCAAGGTACCGAGCGCATGGGCGTGGAATCGAACCCACCTAAATCCGCTATGCAGCACTGTCCGTTTTTCTTCACGAGGATGTTTTTGCTCTTCAAGTCCCGGTGGGAGATGGCGGGCTTCCCCTGGGTTCCGAATATCTCTATGTGCAAATGTGCGAGCCCACTGGCTATGGAGAGGACGATGCGGAGGCAGCTGACGGTGTCCAGGGTAGTGAGCTGTAGGTAGTCGTACAGAGACCCCATCTCGTGGTAGTGGGTGATTAACCACAACTGGGTACTAGAGTTTCTGGAAGTCATATCAGACGCAATAAAACCTAGAAAGAGAGGAAGAAGAAAAGAGAAACAAGGTAAAAATCACAGAGCTCCTTCAAGACTTCCCCCATGTAAAGGATCAACACTACTAGGCCCCTCTTGCAATTTAAAACTCTGTTTAATTAAAACTGTTCCACAGCCGCACTGCACTGGAATCATACTGCAGGTATTGGTGTGATGAAAAAACAGCTGAGCATTCTGGAACTCTAACTCACGTCTACTCACAAGAACATATTTATGTATTTTGTCAGTCATACCAAACAACTACTCGTTGGGACCACAGACTTTAAAAAAATATTACATTTTTTCTCCTTCTTTTTGAAGGACTTGGGGGGTGTAGAAGTTTCCAGCTAAACAAAAAGACCACCAGGCTGCAGCACATGTGCTGACCACTCAACAGGATCACACTGGGAAGAAACAACACCTCACAAGTCATAAACAGTGATCTCCTTTTGTAAGGACAAGCAGCAGCCAGTGCAGGCTGATGAGAAAAGGGTTGAAGGCATTTCACGCACATGCCACAGACACTATCTAGCGTCACAGCTACATCCAAGGTAAGTCTCTCCAGAGACAGGCCAAGGGCTTGCTGTCCAAATGACCAAACAGGCTGACCAAATCCCACCCACCACAGGGACAACCCGCTCCGCAGTGACCAGTGCTGCGGGACTGCCGCAGCCTGGGGGATCAGACTATGGGGCTGCTCTGAACTGCTGCAGGCTCCAAACGCCGCATCTTAACGGCTCCCCAGCTCAGCCCCGGGCCGCAGCGAGCGCCAGAGGGCCAAGGGGAGAGAGTGGCAGCACCAGAAGATAACACAAAACAGTAGTAACTCTTCTCCTTTAAATACCAGACATGACAACTGCTGTGCAACTTCCAGGGAGAAGTAAGGCAGAGCGCCTCTATGCATCAGAGCTGCATTGTCACAATGGTTTTCTACAAAGGAACTGAGAAAAATTTCACTTCAAAACCCACGAACCTCAAAAACTGCTTTCAAAAAATGTTGTGTCTTAAAACTGAACCCAAAATTCAGGAGCAGCTCCCTCTGAATTTGTTGTTTATTGGCACACGGTTGACCTCAACAGCTTTAGCTGGGAAGCAGCAAAAGTTTTATTCCCAAGTTAGAGGAACAAATCATGTTTATTAAAAGCCCACATATGACATTTGTCAGCAAGAACACCCACTACTTTCTCTCCTGAAGTCAGATTTCTGCACAATGTGACACTTTTGTAATCTGTGATATTGTTTAATATCGCATCTAAAAAAATTCTATAAAATAGCCAGCAAATTTGACAGTTATTAAGAAAGACTAAACACAGACAGAGGAACATGGGAAATGTGTAATGTAATTTCAGCCAAGTTACTTGCTCTCTTGGGAAGGAAAGTTCAATAATTCACCTTTCAGGAGGCCACCAAATTATTTCAGTAGTAACAAAGGAGCTGTTTCAGGAAACATTAGACAAACATCAAGCAGGGTGAGCTATAGAGCCAAGTAATATTCTCTGACAAGAAACAAGAATAAGGAGCCCAAGTAAAGCTGATTGAAGACAGACAGATTGCGGGTGAGGTCGCGTCAGCACTCAGAATACACGCTGCTGCTTTTATTTGTAAAGGTGGCACACAAGTCCATACTAGGGATCAAAAAGGCCACTTAGACCTCAGCCATGGCTCACAACACCAAAAATCCATTTTCTAAGCTCTCAAAACTGAGCATACGAGGCAATACTTTCCTATTTACAGGGAAGTGAGATAGATCATACAGGGGCAACTATAGTTGAAGTTTAAACACCAAAGAAGCTTAGTTTGACCCTGAGCATAACAGTTAAACAGAAGAAAATAATGGATTCACACTGCACTTTATTCAGGCACAAGGAGAAGTAATCAAATATTTAAATCTCATTATAAACTCCTCCCCACTTTTTCTCCACTTCTCCCAGGTGAACTGAAGTTCTAAAAAAACACCCCATCTTCTCCACCTCACACCTTGTGCCACACGTTTGCCATTTGGCTGCCCTGCAGCAAGAGCTGCAGGGGTGAATCCCTAGCAGGCGGGTCTGTGGCACCTCCGTTCTTCTCTCCACACCGTGCTGCCAACAACTGGTTGACTGCTTCTTGCTGGAATATTGCAGGAGGACAATGATTCATGGTTGCTACACCACCTTCTCCAGTTGAGATTCAGATTTCGGCACCCTCCTGGCAAGCCTCCCCCTTAAAATTTCCCTTCAACTGTTTATCGCAAACACAAGAGCCTCATCTGAGTGGAAGGTACGTGGCAAACCTGCTGCGCTCTGCAGGGGCACTGCTCAGGTAACTCACCTTTACACCACCTGCACGAGGCTACGTGACTGAGGTTGTCCCACTTACCTAATATATTTTCATGCCGCAGCAATACAGTGTTGTACAATTCAGTTTCCCTGAACCAGGATTTTTCATCCCTAGAAGAGAAGATCTTCACAGCAACATTTTCTCCTTGCCACTGACCCCTCCAAACTTCTCCGTAACGGCCCTTTCCTGGTGGGGAAAAAAAACCACAGAAGCTGTCAACTAAGAGTCTTCACAGGGCAGGAGGGCAGGATTAGCTCATGGGATGGAAAATCAACAGTCATGGCCCGAATATCACACTGATGTAGTTTGATCACCCCTGCATACACTTTTTGCCACTTTACAGTCACTCTGTGATCCAGTCCCTGAAGTTTTTCTGTTTGTTTTCAAGCTCGAGCTCCGAGAACAGGGACCCTCCTCCTTGCACACTGGTCCAGTACTCAGAGTGTTTGTACCAGCAGGTGTAACCATTCAACCACCAGCACCGAAAGCGCTTTTGCAGCACCTGCAAGGCCAGTGCACACCACACAGACACAGCTAGGAATTCTGAAGCTAGGAGGACAGGAAGGATATATAATGCTGGGGATACAGCCTTTACATCAGCCCTTGCAAAACAGCCAGGCACACACAGTGCAGAATGAGGATTTAAAACCAAAACAAAAACCACAAAACAAAAAACCCACCCACAAAAGGATTAAAAAACCCCCTCGAAAAACCCAACCCCCCACCCCTGTCCCGTGGAGATCAGGACACACTGTCTGCACACCAAGCTTTTTACCCAAATACCTTAGAAGAAATGTATGAAATTATGAAGTACCCAAGAGCAAAGCAACATCCATGACAAGGCACAGCAGAGAAGCTCCGGTCACTGCCCCTTCCATCACAGCCCGAACACGACAGCCTCAGGCTTCGTGCAACAAGCTGTGCTAGAGCTGACCACTGTAAACATCCAAACCGCGGCTCAGCGGTCTCTGGGGGCACGCAGGAACCCACAGCAGGTACAACCAAATGAGGAGACACCCTGTGCTGGTGTCTCAGTGCTGTCACCCAGAAGAGACTCCCTTGCACAAGCGCTTTCATCTGGTTCTGCTGCACAGGCTAAAACACATGCTCTCTGGAAATTGTGCCAGTCTGAGTTAACTTGGGAGCAGGCGTAATTCCAGAGACATACTATTCACACGTATATACTCCCACAAAAAAATGTCTCCATGTCACAGGCAAAATCATCATCCATATCATATTCTACAGTTTCTGATGAAAAGAAATCGCAGAGCATCAGAGGATGTACACTTGGATTTTATGCAAGTGTGAACGTTTGTGCCTACTCAATACATGCCATAAGCCAAAAGCACAGAAACACTGGTAAAATGTAGGCCCAGTCCCTATAGATTCACAGATTCATCTGGTTTAGTCAGGCTTGATTTAACACCCTGATGAGTTAAAACTTCTAGTGACTTACTAGAAGGTGTTAACCTGTTCCGAGTTCAAATCACTGAAGCAACAGCATAACACATATTGAAAACAGGCTTTTTTTCCTGCTAGAATCAATCATTATCATGCCTTCCTCACCACTCCAGTACCAGTAAGGCATCTTGGTTCAATATCGCTGCCTCAGGGTATCTTTGACCCAAATGCTTCCTAAAATTACTAAATTCAATTTTAACACTATTCAATTAATTTTTATATATGCTGAAGAAAAAATTAATGGCTCTGTAAAATTAACACTGAAGTCCTGCAAAAAAACTAAAGACCCAGAAGAGTTTTAGGGAAGAATTACTAGAGAGATTCTCTCTTTCAGAGGGAAAAGAGCAGGAGCACCTCACTGCCTGCACGGTCCCAAAGCAACAGTGCAGAGCAAGGAAACTGCAAAACATTCGTGTTCCCATTTTCATGGCACAAAATCACAGGGTTTTTACCGTGGGGCTTGGCTTTGTTTTTAAATGCCATGTTAGCCACTTTGCTTGATGCTTTAAGTCCAGATCTCAAATCCAGATGATCCTTTCTTAATTCTAAAGCTTTCTAATTGAACACCATTTAATGAACAGAAGTTTCACAGTTTGACAGCTTCAAACTTCAAGTTGAGCTTGCTTTTCTAAAAGCAGTTTATTTAGTTTACAAAGTACCCAGACAAGCCTAGTTTCTATTTTCTAACATCGCTGAACAAAGCTTAAATTTTGCAATGACAAAGCACAGATAATATTTGTCCCTTTCATCTGAAAGGCATTTTTTCACTTCACTTTCCAAAACCAAGTGTGTTCCATAAACCAAAGCCTGAGGAGTTTCATATATTATATAAGCAACTGAGGAAAACCAGTTGATTAGGATGGGAGATAAAGCTTTCTCTCTGCATTCATTACCAAGACTTGGCACTAGATGTGAACAAGAATTATACTAACCTACACACTCTACAAGTGTGATCTGCCGAGCCACCGTTCTTTGCACCAAGAAAGGAAGTCCAGAACCACTTCCAGATGTGCAGGAATGGTCCAATAAATCCTGTTCAAGAAGAAAAGCAGAAGTTTACACCTCATGAGAAACCACCATTTTTCTCCATTCGAACGCACAAAGGTGCACCACGGCACAGGATGGGTTCAGTTCAAAGTCCCTGGCATCTCAAGGGCTCTGGCGATGCCGTTCACTCGCTGAGGACACAGACACTGCTGCTCTCACTGCACAGGTGGACAGAGAACGCTCTTCCCAAGGTTCTACCACTATGAGAAACGTCCCGTGCGTAGAAGAGACTGGCAGGGGAGCTGTAACTCGGGCATAATCGCCTTCTGCTGGAAGTTCGACAAACAACACAGGAAGGAACAGCAAACAAATCACATATCATTTCATTCTCAGATCTCTTATTCTGTCTCTATCTTATACTTGGCATTACAGTATTATTTTGTTTAATAAATAGATTATCTTGTTTAATAAATAAGTTACAATAAATTTACTGCCTGTGAACCTGGAAGCTCACCCACAGCCTCCCAGCTAGCCTCTGTAGTGAAATTCCACCCTTTTTCAGCACTTTGTTGTTCTCTCACTTAGCTTGTGCTCCCTCAATTCTGTAGGTCACCTATCTCAAATAGGTTAATATCAACTTCTCCCCCCCCAAAAAATTACTATGACTTGTGATAATCTGAACCACGTCAAAAAGAAACAGCCTTACTTTCTCTGACTTCTATACTTAAGACCTTCATCTCTACACAGTTAACAGAAAAAACCCCAGCATTTACTTTTGAACATTCCTGCAGACTTTCCCCATTCCTCCCAGCAAAGATGACTACTAGGGCACAGCACCACAGACATGTTCTCACTAACCAGAGCTAAGGTCACACCCCAGCCCCACCGATCTGTGGCATTAGATACTCTCAAAATCTATTTTACAAATCCCTGTGAATAAACATGTATTAGCAACGGGCATTCAGAACTGTGAACTTTTATTACTGTAAACACTTTAGGAATAGCCACAGCTGAAAGTTTCTAACTGAAATGGTAAGACAGATAAAACCAACATATTCCTGCGACGCAACCTGCCTTTTCAGCACCTTCCTAATCCCCTGCCTGCCCACAATTTGTGCTCAGCTGACCATTCTGTCCGAAGTAACATGGGGAGGGGAATCATTTTTGCTGAAGCCCTCCAGACAGGCGTCTCTCGGGCGGCTCTCCACAGGTCCTGTGCCACACTCCTCACACTCACCTACTAAAAGCCACGTGGCACCTTCATGCCACTGGACACCTGTTTCAGCAGCCAAATCCCAACCATAAGTGCTAACAATTGATTTAGTCACAGAGAAGAGAAAGGAAATCGCGCAATGCCATGCAGTTGTGCAGGCAGCCTGCCAGGTTGCTAGTCCCTGCCCCAAATTAGAACTTCTTTCAAAGACAACACCCAAACAATTTATTGTAAGTCTCCTTGCCTAAAAAAAAAAAAAAAAAAAAAAAAAAAGCCATTCTGTGGTAAGTCAGTCATGGGAAGTTTTGATCCAAACTATTCAAGTTTGGTGCAGTTAGTCATAACTGAAAACGATTTTAAAATAAACAACGTGTACACTAGATATGTCATTGATACTCCTGAAAATTTTCTATAAGGAGTCCTTCTAAAAAAGCTTTTATCAGTTCCTTGTATTTTTAGTGCATGGAAATGAGACTTTAAACTGTAAGATTATAAAAAACTGTGAGATCCTAATTGAATGTTAAAATTCTATTAGTCTTTTAAAATGCTAATACCCAGCTACTTTTATGGCTAGGGCATCCATACTAATTCAAAGCATTAACAACTGTTATTACTGGACTTTTTTTTCCTTCGCAAAGGAAAAGAGGATAAAAAACTAAAAGCACAATCAACTTTCAAATATTTCCAGCAAACTCCATACTGGACTTTAACCAGATCCGATGAAATCTCACTTCTCCTAACAATTTTTTTAAATGAGTGCTCAAGAAAAAGATAATTCAAGAATGAGAGGAGATTGCTATTTTGCTTTTTAATACAAACTGAAAGCTCATTTTCCTTCCTGCTTGTATCAGAAGAAAAAAACCCCAAACTAACAACACACTCAACTTTGACAAAACCCTCATCTGCAGCAACTGTAAAAACAAGATTTGAAGAGGACACAGCTCTTTCCATTCCCCATTAGGAAGCTTAGGGCTTTAAAGCATTTGTTACACTGTGGAGACTAATCCTCAATGTAAACTAATCTAATGTGTAACAAAACCAGCAATTTAAAGCACACAATGGAGAAGAAAAATCCGGAATTTAAAAAGACTTAAGTGTTCAGATGAACATTTAGAAACAAGGAACTATCAATTACTTTTTTTAGACCAGCAGCACTCAGGAGGCACACCAGAGGCACTGCAATCACAGAGCTAAGCGGGTCTGACAGCTGAGAACAAAACAAAATAGCTCCTTTAGACCAAACTTTTACAGTGAGCAACTTCTCCAATTTCTTGTAAAAATAGTTTTAATTTACTCTTCTCCGGTTCAATCACCGTTTCCAAGTAACATTAAATGACGTTAAGTGCAAAAAGGTTTGCAAATGGAATGGAAATGGTCTTGCACTGACAAAAGATAAAAGAGCTGGTTAAGAGCTGAAGTCGGTGCTCAACGACAGATAACCAGTTGTACCCATCCCTGGTTCATGGTGAATGTATCAAAACTGGCTGTTTTAAGAATCAGTCCTCCTGGGCTCATTAGAGACAGCCAAATGCATCTGAAAAAAATCAGGTGAAGCAAACCAGCAGGGCAGGAGCAGAAAGCTGCTGCAGGCCGCACCACCCTTGAGCCTGCAGCCAGGTTTCAGGCTCTAGGAGGGAGAGAGGCTGTTCCCACTGCTCTGCCTTACCAGGGGGATTAGTGCTGGAAAGCCAAGCTCTGGTACCAGCACGGCCACCCTGAGGCCCTCTGGATGCAGCTCTTCCTCTGACTGCACCCAAAAGCAGTGCCCTTTATGAGGGTACTACAGGTGAGGTGAACCGGGGTAGCAGACCTAGAGGAGTGTTATACATATGGTAGTATAAAGGGACACCGGGATACTAGGAGTGGAGTGAACTAGAAGCAAATCTGCCTCTCTCCCAGCCTCCAAGAACATTCAGCTCAGGGACTTACTTAGCTGATTTTTTTTTCCCAAAATGTGTTTAACATACAGTCTTCTCATCCGTTGCTCTCTGAATGTATACAAACCTGTAGCATCTAGAAAAATCATTGGGCTAAGGAAGATACCGAAGGTAATCCCTCACTTAAATTTCTGTTTCTCTCTCCTACAGACAGAAATGCAACCCAAAACACAGAAAGAAAATAGCTAGTCAATTTATTTTAGTAGCATACTATTAAAAATCTTTGTCCTTTGGACCGTTTTTGTTTAGCCACTTTTCAACCCTGCAGTGAAAGCACATGATGGCAGGAAAGCACTAAAAGTGTTTTCCAGCCTCTTCATGTTGAAGAGATTTTATCTTAGAAATGCAAGAAGGAAACTTCCCTTTGCATTGGTCTCAGAAACAAACACTCAGACTGCCTCTGAAGCCTCACTTGCTCAGTTTCGATAAAACATGAGAAAGCTGCTGGGAACACTTTTTCTTTGGGCCTTAAGTTAAGATACATTAACTCTCTAAAAAGGAAGCACTTCCCCATGTCATTTTATTTTCCAGAGACTGTGTAAACAAGAACTTATTTTAAAAAGTGGTTTTTGAATAAGCGGTTCTCATTTCTTAAAAGTCCTATCACTCTTCTGTCAACAAAAGTTCACTAATTTCCTAGTCATGCAAGAACCCTTCTACTAAGATCATGGGAGTCAGGTTTGAAGTTTTTAAAAGTTAAAAATATCTGTCTATCTTCTCCTTCCCATAACATCACACCTCTTTCAGGCAGCCTTTTCCACATCAAAGGTGCAGTACATTTTTCATATCACTTCAGGCTACCCACCAACCAGGCATACTGTTCTGCTGCTCAGACACTGCTTTCAGAAGCACGAACGGTTTGCCTCTGGTTTACAGCAATTCTCCAGGTCAAAGGAGCTGTACCTGCAAAAGCTATCTTCTGGTTGCACTCCACTGCAAGCAGAGGGATGTCACCACAGGAGCCCTGATGCTACGTGGCATCCCCCGGCAGCAAAAGCTCCTGTTACTGATGTGGCCACCTCTGGAGGGTACGAGCTGGGAGCTCAGAGTGAAGAGCTCACACTAATTTTCTCCATGCACACAGGTTACTTACTGCCAACGTGCTGTCTCCAACATTTGAGGCAATGAGTCCCTCAATTGTGCCATATTCTGCATCCCTAGAATTGAGCCTCTCCATATGGTTCTTCTGTATTCTCCGGATGATCAGCACAGCTACTGCAGAGAAAACTATCAGCACGATCACAGGAGCCAGTATAACGATGATTAGTGTCTCCATGCTGTAACCCGCAGCTTCTCCTTGAAAGGTTTGCCCTTGGAAAGGAGGGAGGAGAGGAGAGGAAAAGAAAAAGAAAAAAAAAAGAGATTAAAAAAATCTCTCGGTCATGGGAGGTGTTCCAGCGGGCCCTGGCGGGGAATAATGCAAGACCAGACCTCACGGCCTTGCTTAGACCCTTGCTTTAACCCTTGCTTTCACTAGCTCTGAACCCATCTTGCTCCCAGCAAGTTAGCCAAAAGCCGACCCCTTTCTTCCTTGTCAAAATTCACTATTTATTAACCTCTCACCTTTAGAGGAGGGCAATTGTGCGGTGATGTTCATGTTGCACAGGTATCCTTGGCAGCACTCGACAGCCTGGTCAGGAGAGGGAGGTGTTTTGCAGGTCATTTTCCCTTGTTCGTAGACTTGGAAGCAGCCTTTCTGGTAAACCTTAGCACCGTCATTAATGCTCAGGGAAGCAAAACACTGCTGGCCTTGGCAACGATCCCCATTCCCACAGGACATGCCTTCACACACGCATTCGTAGTGGACCATATTTAGCTTCAGTTCATCATCTGTAGAAGGGGAGAGTTGAGGAAAAACACCGTCTTATTCTTAGTTTCAGTTCTAGAGAGATAATGAAATCATTAGACAATAAACCCCTTTGTTTAAAGGGAGAAACATTACTTGCAGCTAGTGCTGAAGAACCACCAAGTAGGAGCTAACGACGGCAATTCAGCCGTTTCAGCAAGACAAAGATGTGGGCTTGCACCATCAAAGAAATACCAGTCGTATCTGCTCGCTCCAAGTACTCAAATTTCAAGAGTTCAGTGACATTTTACATCACCTCTGGCAAACACACTACTGCGGGTACACAGCACGGGAGGGTCATCTCCACAGAGACACTCAGCAGAGGGAAAAATCCTAACAGTGTAAATTCAAAACAGATTTGCTAAACCACATTATAATTCTGTATGGAAATAGCTATTCTCGAGCATTCCGGAAATTACTTTAAATCAAATTAAGGCCATTTAAATTTGCAGTGGACACAGCTACGTAGGATTTAGCAGGTTTAACTAGCTTGCTTGAGAAGTAAATCTGGACGGACTTCCCCAGGGAGAAGGCTCTGAGCAGTACCTTGCCCGTCTCAGTAACCACAGATGTATAAAGTAAAGCGAGAGGCAGCACACCCTGTCAGCAGGTACGACACCTCCCTTCTAAACCCAGGTGCTTCAGCTAAGGAAAAGGAAGAACTTATAAGTGAACGTACAGAGTAGGAAACTGAACTAAGTATTCTCAGAAAAGCGTGCAGAGACGCCTAGGCGGTAACACCCCCTCTGCCAGAGCCCCTCTCAGGAAGGGCACCGGGTCGCTGCGGCCTCTGCGGGCGAGTCCGCTGGTCCCGGGCGGCTCAGAGGAACCTGGGGCGCCGCAGGAACCCGGGGCGCCCGCAGGAACCCGGGGCGCCACGCAGGAACCCGGGGTGCCACGCAGGAACCCGGGGTGCCCGCAGCCACCTGCTCACTGATGGCGGAGGCAGGAGGCTGTCAAGGACAGAGCAAGGCACCGCTCCCTGTTACACACACACGTTTATGGCTGCTTAACTCGTATTTACATTCTCTTTTTCAGTTCTAACACACAAGAAACATTTCCAGGCACAACTACAGGGGACGCTCCTAAAATAGGAGCTGAGCATACCCCGCGTTGGCCTTTCTCAAGCCTATCATTAGTCTGTCCACTGGGAATATAACGCAGTTTGTCTTCCGCTTTGTTTTCCTCCCATCCTCCTGCAATGAACAAATAGACAAATATAATTTTCCATTTCTGAACCACTAACAAAAACTAAATTAGGGAAAGAATCCTGAAATCAGACAGCATCTGTCACATTGATTGATTTCAAGTACTGGTATACACATACCAACTAATGAGTTTGCCAATTTTGTGGAATTTTTTTAAAAAGAAAAAATACGCCAAACATTCCTATAATCAAAGTTCTGTTCCTTCTCCCATGACAGCAGCAATACAACACAACCGGTATCGTAACACCCAAGGCCTCGATCTTGGCTTGGCTGGCTGGAACTGCCGGAGGCATTCAGAGCCAGACACCTCCGTGGGTCACGTCCTGCCCCAGAGCGCCCAAGGCCCGCACCCCCGGCAGGGACAGCCCTCCCTGGAGCCGCAGGGGTCTCGGCCCCTCCAGCGAGCGGGCTGCTCCCGATGCCACTGACAACCAGTGGCCTGCGAGCAGAGCCGAGGGCTGCAGGCCACAGGAACAGGCAGTTGGGCTCTGAAGGAGCGGCAGAAACAGGAGCTATAGAGAGCAGGACGGCGAGCCCACCCTCCAACAGCCGCACCGAGCCTACAAGGAAACTTCATCTGGTTTGCAGCCCAATCCAGCCTAACGCTCCCACCTCTTCTCTTGACCCAAGAACCCTGCAAGACTGAGCAAACCTGATGCAGCCAGTGGAGTAGTTCTGGCAGAAAACTACCTCCCCTCACATGGCACCTCTTGGAGGAGCTCTGTGATCCCCAAACGGGCCAGGAACGACTGTGCAGCCTTGGCCCGCAGAGCAAACCTGCCATCCCTTACGAGACGTGAATGAAGGCACTGCGACTCCTCCCGAGGACTGCTCTGGTCTGAAAACAGGGAGAGCAGGGCAACATCACACACCGGCTGCAGAGCCACTGAACAGAGCACAAAGACAGGTAACACTGATTACATACATGTGAGCTGCTGCACATCCTGATGTGTCCGCCACCAACACAACTACCTGCTGTAAAAATTAGACATTTCTGGTGAAGAACTCCTGGGTTCGAAAGGGAAACACTCTCCTTCATGACTTGTTACTATTACTTATGCCCAGACTGCTCCTTTACTCGGTGGGTTTTCCAACCCTGTGGTATATTACCAGCCAGCCTTTCCCTCCCTAGTGCTCCTGCAGTGCCACACAAAAACATCAGCTGAGCTTCACCCAAAGAGGAAGGCTCATGCAGGCTGCAGGACCAGCCTGAGCACTGACTGTGCCCTCCCGTCCCTGCCTCTGCCAGCCACCAGGGAAGGCAGAGCCACAGGCCAGAAGCCCGAGAGCAGACGGGGCGATGCCTCAGTGGCCACGGCACCGCACCCAGAGCCTGCCGCTGCCCACAGAGCTGGCGCGAAGGGCTGAATGTTCCCGGCACAGCCCAGAGAGCAGCCCGCTGCACCGGCACGGCACAGCCCCCCCGGGCACACGGCGAGCCTGGAGCAGGGGCAGAGCTAGATGGGGTGATACTCCTCCACAGCTCATGAGGGCAACTCGGGGGGCCAGTCTGCAGGACAGACGTGACCAGCAAATGCCATAGGCCAGCTACGATCAAGGGGTGCTGGCTGAAGCAGATGAACCCCCCCAGCGTACGCTCAGGGGTCTCCCTCTCCTCAACAGCCCCAGGCTGTCCGGCCGGCTACGGCCACGGTGGTTGGGCACATGCACAGGCAAGCAGCCCAGCTTAAAAATACTTCCATGACCTAAAGACAGTCACTGTGTGTATTTGTTTTGTAATACACGGACTCAGCGCTGTGCTTCTGGCCCATATATACTGTGCACACACACACAAAATGTGACTTACTATGCAAAGATAGAGATTAGCATTAACTTCTCATTGACTAGTTTATTAGTTCATTATTAGGAAAGCGTCAAAATGGAAGCTCTTTTATTTTGTTTGCTTATTCACTTTGTGAAAGTCAATTTGGAGAGCTGACTAATTATCTAGGTATTTCAAGAGAACAAGAACCAAGACACTCCACATTTTAATCAGTAAACTGGCAGGTCCAGTGTCTAAACCCCGGGGGACTGCACAGGCCATGTCACACGGCCTCAGGCGTGCCTGCCCCCAGGACACCAAACTGCAAGACCCCAAGAACCCGGGTTAGAGATATCCAAGTGTCTCTCTCTCCTTGCACCTCTACAACATTTCTGCATGGAGTTTATGTCTCACAACCCCTTACCAATCTGGAGAGTTTTACTTCACATTTCATATCCAATTCCTGGACTATAAACATTGTTAACTGGGAAAACACCAAACAACTTCTCTCCAAGGAGAGAAGGGCTGTCACGAGCCCCAGGGCTCAGTTTTGGGGCCGCTCCTGTTTAACATCTTTATTGATGATCCGGACAAGGGGATCGAGTGTCCCCTCAGTCAGTTTGCAGATGACACCCAGCTGGGTGGGAGTGTTGAACTCTCGAGGGCAGGGAGGCTGCAGAGAGACCTGGTCAGGCTGGAGCCACGAGCTGAGCCCAACTGGGGAGTTTCACTAAGGGCAAGTGCCGGGGGCTGCCCTTGGGCCACAAAAACCCCCAGGGGGGCTACAGGCCTGGGGAGGAGTGGCTGGAGAGCTGCCGGTCAGAGAGGGACTGGGGGGGTGAGAATGAGCCAGAGAGTGCCCAGGGGGCCAAGGAGGGCAACAGTGTGGCCAGCAGGGACAGGGAAGGGATCTGAGCCCTGGGCTCGGCACTGGGGAGGCTGCCCCTCGATTCCTGGGTTCAGTGTTGGGCCCCTCACCCCAAAAAGGCCATTGAATGACTCGAGCGTGGCCAGAGAAGGGCAACGGAGCTGGGGCAGGGTCTGGAGCACAGGTCTGCTGGGGAGCAGCTGGGGGAACTGGGGGGGTTCAGTCTGGAGAAGAGGAGGCTGAGGGGAGACCTCCTGGCCCTCGGCAACTCCCTGCCAGGAGGGGGCAGAGAGGGGGGATGAGTCTCTGGAGCCAAGGCCCCAGCGCCAGGCCCCGAGGGAATGGCCTCAAGCTGCCCAGGGCAGGGTCAGGCTGGCTCTGAGGAAGGATTTCTGTGCAGAAGGGGCTGTTGGGCGTTGGAATGGGCTGCCCAGGGCAGGGGGAGTCCCTGGGATCCCTGGAGGGGTTGAAGCTGT
>NW_020799107.1:37814409-37822193 GCF_003259725.1 Athene cunicularia
CTGAAGGGAATCATCCCCCCTGCTGATTGCTCCCTACCCAAGAGCGAGGTGACGCAGAGGAGTGACAGCTCCAGTCACCAGGGAGGGGGCAGAGGAGACCCCGCGGGAGCAGCTGTGCCTTGCAGCCACATTCTGCACATGCACAGACGCTGCCGTCACCCGCCGGCCTCGGCACGCCAGGGTCCGGCCCCCACACAGCCGTGCTGCAGCCGCTCTCCCAGCTTGGGGCAGGACCCCCTCAAACACACACCTGGAAATCAAACGGGGCAAAGCTCGTGAGCTGCTGAAGAGCTGCTGAAATCTCTAGTAGGATGAAAGGGACTTCAGGCTCAGAGGTCAGAATACTTAAAAGCAGCAATATTCTTTCTCCTTTTAAATGACTAGGACTGGGAAAGAGGTGAAATCTGCTAGTGCTTCACATCATAATGAATTGAAGATGAAGGAAAGAAGACTTGGAGAAATTAAAATCTCCTTAGAATCCATTTAATTGTACATTAGACAGCTCTTTTTTGGTGGTTAACTTCCCTTTAAATTCTTCGCCATTTCAGGGAGACAGAAAATAAGCTTGTAGAGATGACTACTCCATTCAAAGGTTTATTTCCTCCTTCTCAGTGCATATAGTAACAAGCAGTATACAACAGCCATAACAATAATCACAGAGCCACTGAGGCTGGAATGACCCTGCAGATGGTCGAGCCCAACCGTTCCCCCAGCACTGCCCAGGCCACCACTAAACCACGTCCCCGAGTGCCACCTCTACACATCTTGCCTGGTCAGGGCACAAGGCCCTGTCCGGCCCCCCCAGTTCCCACACCCAGGAGAGGGGTTATGTTTGGCAGGGGAGCAGTGGCAGCCAGAGCAGAGCTCGGCCCCGACACCTTCCCCTGCCGTGAGAGAGGGCAGACACAGCAGCAGCACTTCACCCACCCTGCTCCCAGCGCTGCCATCAGATCAGGAAACAGCATTTGTGCACAGTCGGTAGTAAGTGAAAAACCTCACACTCTTACATGTAGGCACTGCATTATTTAGAAAGTACTCTGCTTTAGTCAGGGTTTAGCTTCTGGGGAAATGAAGAAAAGCCTCCTTCCCCACTTCACAGGGCTAATAAAGAATAACACAGAAGCGCTGCAGTAAACCTTCAGAATAAAAAGGTTTTTCTGGGCTCAAGTAGGGATGAGACACGCTTCTGCACTTAATTCTATACAGTGTTTCATTTGGGGGGCTGGGCTGTGGGGGTCACTTTTTTTTAGATCATGTTTAATTTCATTTCCTGAAGCCTAGAAGCAATGCAGGAAGAGTCAGAATCTGCCCCTGAATGCTATGCAAAGATATGCCCAGACATTTTTCACTCATCAAAAATAGAAAAAAAAAAAACAAACACACACACACCACCCATAACCTGGTCCAAATGACAGTGAAAGGAAATGGACTGATCTGTGATAAAATACACAGGAAAATCTATCAGAGGCTTTGTGGTTTTTTTTTTTGGTCTTGTTATTTTGGCCAAAGGGAAGACAAAGTAACTTTTTCCCCCAAAACATCAATTAAAAAAAAAAAATACAGAAAAGCACATGGGAAAGCATGCTGGTGAGGGTGTGCCAGGGCCACCTCCGCAGCGTGTCGGCGGGCAGCAGAGGATCTCCCTCCAGTCCCTCAGAGGATGTCCAGAGGCACGTTCTCCCTTGAAACACACCCCAAGCACCGACCAGGCTGTGCTTCTGGGCACCTGAGCCCGAGAGTGGGCTGCCAGCTCATGGGCACCGCGCGCCGCGACGCTCAAGGGACAAAGTGCTGAGTCCTCCCGATGCCGCTGTCTGGTATGGAGGCCAGAACCCTGATGGAGAGATGTCTGTCAAAATTTGCTGAGGGGTCTGCGAGGTATTTCTGCCACCCCGAACACTTCTCTACAACCAGCTTACAAGTAGGAAACTATTTCCGAAGGAAAGGGAACAGCATTTCTACCAGCAAACATGAGAAGGGGCAAGAGCACTATCATTTACATGCATTACACAAGTCAGTGCTCACAGAAAAAGAAAACTCACCATAGGAAGTATAAGGGGAGGAAAAGGGAAGGACTAAAGCCAGGAAAGCCAAGCAAGACTGTCATGTTTCTTCTACAAAGTCCCTCACCGGAGCTCTGTCACTGTGGGAGAAACACAGGCCTGGAGTTCTTTAGAAAGTATTCCTGGATGAGCTCTCTCGGCACAACAGCTCCACGTGGTGAACAGCAGACCCTGTTCTCCATGGATGCCCAGCAGGACGTCTGCGTGTCTCTGCACACACGCCCCTGCCCCACGCAGACTGCCCAAAGCCCGGCCTGGCAGCACGGCTAGTCCAGCTCTGCCGCAGCTCCCCAGCCAGGCCTGGTCCCACACCTCCACCCGCAGTGTCCAGACGGCCGGGGAAAGAACAGTCTCTTGGTACGGAGCTAGTAACTCAACTCCTGCTGATCACTTAGTGGCACCTTCTCATTGAAAAGATAGGGATTGAGCCCTAGAACCTACTTTTGTTTTTTGAAGCAGGGTCAGTCCAAGTAGCTGGGACGAAGGCCTGCAGGATGGCTGTGGGAGGGCGACGCGGGCCTGCGGGCTGCACTGCACAGGCAGCACGAGGGGCCGATCGCATGCACCCACGGGAGAGTAACCAGAGCTCCAGGCTTTAACATGCACCTTTCCCGTGGGCTCCTCTTCTCCATCTACTGCTCTTCATGCCGAGGATGTGAAAGGCTGGGGGTTTAACTTTAAGGTGTTTAATATAAGCAGCTCTGAAAGCTGAGAAAACATTTTCAAGAAACAGATAGCTGCAATTCCAGAGTGATAAGAAGGTACAGCGTGATAACTGCTCCCGAACCCTGTTTCAAGATAACACTGTATCAATAACATTAGCAGTTTAATGTATTTCCAAACATTCATCCAACATCCCTCCCTCTTTAAATTTAGTCTCAATTTCCTATTCAGAGACATGACTAGAGTCAACCACTAGACTTCTGTGCATTTTTAATCTTCACCTTCCACCATCCATTATAACATTCCATTTAATATGCTCTGCTTTTTATTATTTGCGTCAACATATGAAAATAAAGGCATTTCAGCAGAGTAGTTCAGAAGGAGATTTCACAAGTACAGAAGAGTATAGCTGCCATAACACACTAGATATGCCTCGAGTCATTTAAAATCTAAAATTGAGGAAAAACGAGTTACTCGCAGAAAACCTTTATTCAACATTTTTAAAAGGCTGTCTGTGAAGTAGCAAGTACGCGTCTTTCAAGAGGTCACCTCCCAACGCATCCAGGAGACCCCCAAATGACCCACTCCTGCCTCTCCCCAGCAGTGGAAATACCTTTCTCCGGTTTTGCCAAGGCAAACCTTAAATGCACTGCATGTCCTAAAACCTTTACATGCACACAACTGCATAAGGACTTTATAAAAAAGTCACTTTCCATATCCAAAGACCTTACTGGTCCAAAGCCTGCACTAACTACTCCCAAGAACCTTCCCAGAGGAAAAGCTTCGCTTTAAGCAGGGAAGTGACAGACCCGCCCCTCGGCCCCCTCACCACGCAGCTCACTAACCCGCCATTCCAAGAGGGCTGCCCACGTCCCTCCCCAGGCCCTGGCAAGGCCTGCACCCATCACACGTGCTACACATCTAAAGGAGCAGTGAATATTCTCTGAAGCGACCTGAAATGGGTAAACCACCATCTCATTCCCAGAGGAACCTGCCCGTGCTGTTGGCTCCGAGAGCCGAGTTGCCACCGGCCCCCCCAGCAGCAGCTTTGGCACCACCACGCACGCCGCTCACCTTGCCAGCCCGGGGAGGGAAACGCCAGCAGCAGCAGCACGGGAAGAATCATAACTCCATCTACCATCGTAGAGCTGAGGAAAGAGAAGAGACATGAGAGCTGTGTACACCTTCACCGCTGTCCTAAAACATAACCATCCCAAAATCAATCCTTTATGTAAACACAGAGCAACCAAGGTTGATCAGTCTCCCTCTTACTGTATCTTGTTTCCCAAGCCATTTCCTTCATTTATCAAATCCATCACTTACTGCAATTTCTTAAATCAGGGTTTTGGGGTTTTTTTTTTTAAGTCATCAAAACACCACATGCAACGAGTGCATACACAGGAGCATGTTAGCTGGAAAACACAAACTCTTTCCCTACCAAGCAGGCACATATCAAAGGTCAGTGCTTTCAGCCAGGTATTAAGAAATTAAATTACTGTGAACTGGAAAGGTGGTCTGTAGAATTGTATTATTCGGGTTTGATGGAAAACATAAAAGATTCAGAGGTGTCTGGCTGAGATAACTCCCTTAAAGCAGCAGAAACCATTGCTCGATAGCAAGAACGAGCATGATGTATCTCAGGAGACACGGCTCTCAGAAGAAAGTGGCCCAGCTTCATTTCCCTGCTGTTTGAAAACCAGTAACTACATCTTGTGTAAAAACTCCACCTGTTTCCAGAGTATCAGTAGAGGCACATGCTCCCTCAAACACAATAAATAACGGAGGGAATTCTCTTGGGTATTTCTCTTTTTCCAGGATACCTGGTCTTTACAAGAAAATAAAAGCTCCACTTTTTACTATGAAATAAGAATTATTTAACAGGCTTCTGAAAATAAGCTTTTCTGCAGTTTCTTAAACTCTGAATTTACATGATCACTACTAGGAAGGAAGAGGTATTAACTACAGTCAGTCTTCCCCGGGGTTTAACCCAGCAAGCAGAGCTGGATGACTCAGAAGGGCTCGTCTGTCTTGTGCCGCTTGGTTCCTACAGAGATGCTCTGGCCTAACCATGTGCTATAAAATTTCAGTCAAAAGCAGCAGCTAGAAGTATGTGCAAAACAGAGTTACTCTGCTTGACCGAGGCACTGAGTCATTAACATTCTTCTTAGGAGTAAGTATTTGTCTTCATTTTTCAGATTTGATTCTAGTGAAAGGATGAAACTTGAAAATTAATTTGATACTGCCATTTTTCTTTCAGATATCCTCTGTTACTGCCTTTCCCAATCATTAACAGGCCGCCTCAGTGCTTGTCAATGAAAGCCAAGCCATTTACTTCTGGATTTATTTCCTGACATGGATTTGTTTTGCAGAATATAAAAAAAAAAACATTTTAACAATTGCTGCATCATCAGTTAAAACAACTAGGAGTTTCTGAACCCAAGTATTCTGGTTTTATCCCCACAGAAAGGATCAAGCAGTGCTCACCACTTTACCCCAGGAGCAAAACTCCTCCCAATACCCCTTTGCCACGTAACTTGGCCTTCCCCATGCCCAACACACCCCAACAGATTCACAACACATGTTGGTGTTTAACTTTCAGCAGTTATGCAGACAACACAATGAAATGAGGTGTCCGCTGCAGACCACTGAGCAATGCAGTGTAAGTTGTTTAAAGCAGCAGGTGGCTATCCCGAGGACCCATCAGTTGCTCGGTGCCCCCGACCAGCTCCGAGGGGCCCACTGCTCCGCAGGGAGGGGCAGCAGCGGGACTCGGCCACCTCGTGTGCTTCCTCGGGCTGAACAGCTTACACCAGTGTTTTCCTCAGCATCACACCCGGAGAGCTCTCTGCAAGTCTAGACAAAGGTGGCTCATGAGCCGTGCCCTCTTTCTTTCAACACATCAGTGGTTCAAAGAGCAGAGGAGAAAACTTTGATTTTAATGATGCCGGCCCGCAGCCGCAGCGGAGCTGGGCCAGCCAGCCCTGCCGAGGGCTGGGGAGCGCTCGGGGGGCCCAGCCAGGACAGGCAGCCCGTCTGCCCAGAGCGCCCGGCAGACAGCGGGGACACCGAGCACTGGGGACGGGGCCGGCCCCGAGTGTAACACCAGAGCGCGGGTTCAGACAATAACCAGTGGCACGCTGCCGAGACGCAGAGAGGCTGCCGGGTTTTCTGCAGATCTGCAATTCGTGGTACACCCCCCACGCCCAACTAGAGAGCGACCGCAGCCGTTCTCTGCGGGTGGGGAGCCACCACACCACCTCCCATGCCGCAGCTTGGCTCGGAGACCCGCACGCACCACGGCCCCTCAGCGGGGCTGCCTCCCTCCACCAGCCACCCCCCAGTCCCCACCCTCGGCCGTTCCAGCCCTTCCTCCCAGCAAACCTGGCTGAAACACAGGGAGCAGGAGAGGAAGAACCAAGGCTGAACACAAGAAACATGAGCTGGCTAGGGCAGAATAATTCCCGATGTAGGAAGACCACGGTATGGAAACCAGGAAAGCTCCGCAAGTTGCATGTACCTATTTGTTTTCTTTGCAAACAGTTTATTCCAATTCCCTAAAAAAACCCAAACATACATACACAAAGCCCCCGCCCTGTATTTCTCAGGAGGAGGAAGGAAATCCAAACTGCACTCCCCTGAAGAGGCAAACAGCCTCGCACAGGAGCTGGCCTGTGGTGACTACCTGCCACCTCAACAGGGAGTTGTAACACAACTGAAAGCTCCCCACCCTCCAATTCCACATGCCCCCAGCCCATAACTGCACTTCAGGTCAAAGCCAGCACAGGCTGAGACAGCCAGCAGCTCTTCAGCAAGTATGAGGATTTTTACCAGTCCCCACCAAAGGGATTAAATAAGGAGAAAAGCCACAAAACCACAGTAACAGTCATTCTTGATCATTCATCCAAAACACTGTTCAGGGTTCCTCTTTAACAAAGCCCAAGTAACACCAAGTAACACACCTGAGATGACACCAAATTTTGCTGCTAAGCGCCTCCCGGTGCCTAACCCAAAGGAGGCTGGCATCCTCCCCAGCCTCACAGCCGCAGGAGGGGCACACACTGCAGCGATGGGGGGACACATGGGGGGCTGGGTCAGAGGCTGCTCCAGCAGATCCTGGTCCCAGAAATGGCTCACCTGGCACCTACAGACAGGGTGGCTGCTGCAGGACCCGCCTTAGCCCTGCACTAGCGAGCAACTACTTGTGCAAGCCTCTTTGGAGGGTTACAATTATGCACAGACTTTCCCTATTATAAATGCAAACAACAAAATCAGGCTATTAACAGACTTTATGCATTTCACAGCATGCATGGGCCTCTCAAAAGAGAAAAGCCAAATACTAAGAATTTAAACCCTGCTTCTATGAAACTTTGTTCCTATAGACATTCATTTTCCCAAAAGCCTCAAAGAGTATTTTGTCTGCTTTTGCTGAGAAGTGCTGTGCATACTTACAACAGCCTATAAAAACCCACCCTGTGTGTACTTATCACCAATTAAAACCCCACGCCGTCTATGTGGAGGCTCAGCACAGCTCTCGGGCTTTTGGCAAGCTGCTGGCACAGCCCTCAGCATGGCACAGCCCAGTTACATCACCTCAACTGGGTCTGCTGGTGCTGGGAGACTGGAGGAGGGGAGGAGTTGGGAGGGAGCCTCTGACCTTTGACAAACGCTGATTTTTCTTTCAAAGACTGAGACCTAGTGCATCCACTCTAAAAATTTAAAATGAGGAATAAAACTCTTCACTATATTAAAACCACGTCAAGTCCTTAATCCCTGCTCTAAGAGAAGAGGTGGGATCAGCGGGGCCCACTCCCGGCTCATGCCATCATCCAGCGCCGGCCGAGGCACTGTCTGGAGAGCTGAAACCCTGCCAGGGCCTCGGGAGAGGTGTCACGATCCCCTGCTGGGTGCCATTTTGCTGAGGGCACGCTGTATCGGCTGCGCGCCTGTTGAATCAGCAGTTAAAAATAAAACAAGCCTGGGGAGCACACCGCTTGCCAGGCAGCCGTGGGCAGGGGGCCGGGCAGCCCCTCGCCAGGGTCCCGCTGGGCACCGGCCCCC
>NW_020799107.1:37822243-37831074 GCF_003259725.1 Athene cunicularia
CCGGCCCCCGCGGAGCCCCCGCAGGTGCTGGGGCGGGGACGGAGCCGAGGCGTGCTCTGGTTGTTAGAGTCTGCATCTGCACTCCCACGGCAGCCTTTTAAGTGAAGGCACAGAAACCGCACGCAGCACTGCGGCCAGACTTTTGCTCTAGTTCACTTGCAGGTTACCCCAGCTGCAAACTGCAGACACAGCAGGGGCCGAGTTTAAAAGTCCTGCTTCCATTGCTTAAAAGAAGGCATTTTTAAAAATTATTAACACATATACATGAGGACCAAAGTCTGGTTCTTGTGACACCAGCCAGCACACCTCTTCCACTTATTAGAGAGAAAGAAAACACAAGTTCTAATGGAAAGAGCAAAACACTCCAGTAAAACCCAACAGCAAGCTGCTCTGGATGTGGAGACCTGCAAGATATCCAACTACCACCTTGTGTCTGACTTCACAAGAAGTTTCTGCAAAGGGAAGGCTTAGGATTTAATCCAGATAAAGAAAGAGGAACTAGACAGCAACCCACAAATAATGCAAAAAAATGTATTTTCCTTTCTAGACATGCCAACCTTACTGCTCTGACTGTCCCCGGCACAGGCAGCGGCCCCAGACACAATCACTGCCCAGGATGCTGCCTACACACCCGTGCTGGGCACTGCAGGGCACAGCTGCAGGCAGCACACTGTGCCCATCCACTCCATCCCCGGGCCTGAAAAGAAGATCCTTCGCTTTCAAACGTTTCCTACAAAAGCATATAATTAGAAAACCTGAAACTTGCTATAGGTCACAAGAGAAAAGTCTCTTTTAAAGTGGCAGCTACCAGATTTCCTAAAAAACTCCCCGTGAAGCGTGGACAAAGCAAACCCAGCTCAGAGCAGGCAGGCATCTGCTCTGAAACCAGCTTTGGGAGGACTCAAAGTGTTTTCAGAAGCGTAAACGAACAACAACAAGCATATCATATGGCAGATACAATACTTGGTTAGGACAGCCAACTCAGACACACAACTACTCATTTCAGATGTAAGAATTGATAGAATTCTTACATTTGTATTCAGAAAGCCCCGACACTTTAAAGAGTCTGCCCTGAAAACCCCAATACCTTTTCCACTTTCACAGCACATACAAACTGCTTTCCCTTTTCATCCCAAGAAAACTGCCTCCTGCCAAACCATTCCTTTACAGCCCAACAGCAACACAGGGGTGAGAGACCTCGGATCCACTGCTGGGGCTGTTGGGATTGCTGCTGCAAGAAGCCGCAGGGGAGAGAAGAACCAGAGCGAAGGCAACACGGAACACCCCAGCGACACCAGCCCAGGCTGCTGGGAAACGGCGGTTAGTCTCCAATGCCACCACCCTGCTCCAGAGCAAAGACTGCACCAGACAAAAGAGCAAGTCCAATTAGTGAAGAAATTTAAGATTACATTTCATCTCAACATGACACAGACATGGGAACATGAACCATTAGAGGAGCTCAGACCTTTCTGATGAGATCAGAAGCACCCACACTATCGCTGACAGTCCTGGTGGCAAGCCGCCAAGAGCCCAAGGGCTGTACATATTTTGCATGTACCTCACCAGATTTGTATCAAAAGAAAACATCCACAGTGCTGGATTGTAATTCTACCATCCACAATAGCCACACACAAGCTAAATTCATCAACAGCTGTGTCTTTAGAAGGAAAGATGTGCATTTAAAAGCAATAATTCACAGCTTGCTTTTTTTAATTGAAACTCGCACAAACTAACTAACAACCTCAGAACAGCACACACAAAGGCATTCCTAACGTCAGGGAATGGCAACCTTGGGTGTTCCTCTTTTAAAGGCTAAACTTTTTTGCCAGAATTCAGCAAGATGGAAGCCAGCCACAAACTCCATTTGGCAACCACCCGCAAGCGCACAAGGCACACATCAATGCACTTCAGCTCAAGAAAGTTTGCAGAAGATTGCCACCTTGAAAGGCTGAATGTCTCGGATTCAAATGACCACTAAAACTGAGAAAGTGTGCAAGATCCTGGTTCTCCTATTCTACTCATGTGCAAAGCAAAATCACGACACTGCTGACTAAGAATAAAACCACCAGGAGGAAAACAATGTAAAATGTCATGAAGTTATTCCTTCAGAGGTTAATGCCTGTGAATATGCTCATGAAGAGCCACTCCCCCGCTCCTTAAAAGAAAAGGAAGAAGTAACAAAGCACCAGCGTCACTTATAGAAATAAACCCGTTGGGTCTCGCTCCTGGCATGTGCAAGGAAGAATCCATTTATTGCCTGTGCCGTCACCCGGAGGCTCCAGCTGACACCCCAGCTGCGGCAGTGTCACAGCAAACAAGTCACAGTGGCTGTGGGGTCGGGTGGACAGACACATGACAACACAGAGGGACAACACAACCACTTTGAGAGAGAAAAACCCTTACCCAGGCAAAGGAGAGAATCAGAGGCAGCAGGGACCCCCGCCCGAGCGGGACAGGGGAGACACGAGTCGCACAGGTATGGACTCTCCTCTAATGGGGGGAAGGCAGGGCTGGCCTGTGTCCAGGCCAGGGGCAAGCCCTGGGAAGCAGCAGAGCAGCTGAAGGCCCAGGGTGCACAAGAGACCAGAAATAATGCTAGCTTTCCTGTGCAGGTCGGCTGGGGAGCTGGTGGACTCCAACCCAGTGTGTGGGCAGCAGAACGTCTCCACGTGGTTGAAGGAGACAGAAGTGGCTTGTCAGTAGAATGCCCAAGTCCAAAAGTTCAGGTTGTGTGTAGATACTGCATCAATACGGGCGTGACGCAAGCCCGCAGTGGACGGCTTACTGAAATCATGATGCAAGAACATACATTTTCAATTGATCTGAAAACCCCAGTATGTACTGCAATTTCCTGGTGCCTCTGAAGCCACAGGCGTGTCCTTCCATATCATTTATTGCCTTGCAGGGTAAATCAATTCACCAGGAGGCAGCTCTCTAGGATTAACACTGCACCATGGAACAGCTTTCCCCTGCAGAGCCTGCACACACAACACGCCTTCGAACGCTCACTGCCTGGATTACTGCCTATGGCTCTGCTGCTGCGAGCGCCGTGGAAGTGAGGTACACAGCTCCAGACGTGCAAAGAACCAGCTCCACGTGGTCCCATTTGCAGGGGCAAGTCAGCAGAGATGAATTTGCAGGCAGTTTCACGAGGCAGCCAAATGACCAGTCCAGCACACTGTTAGGTATACAGGAACTACTGTGGCTTCTCATCACATATTAAACAAAAGTGTTACTTTATTATACCACATACATTTTATTGCTGCATGGCACAGACAGCTCCTACCAGAGGGGAACACCACATGCTGTAATTGCCATGGAAAAGGCTCCATTGCACCAAATTTCTTGGACATTTTCTCTTAGAATCAGTTCAGAGTTGCAGACAACCTTGGGTACCACTCACTTTGCTAAGGCCACTCCAAGTGCCCACACAAAGTGGAGACAATTTCCATTAACATCTGGTGACTTAATTTCTGCCAGGGCCTTGGGCATAAGAGGCAAGGAAAATACCCTTTCAGAACCTGCTGCAAGACATGGTACTTCACCCCCTGGAGCTGTTCTCTCTCAGAAGCCAGTACCTGCTGTCAGATCTCAGGGCAGACCTTCCAGTGAAGATAGAAACTTCCTCTAATCTAAACAGAAAATCTGGATTTATCCATCAGCTGTGATTAAGACCCAAACACAAATATTTTCACCTAACAAGTTATCAGAAATTGACTGTAAAAGCTGTTTCTGCATTCTTTAGGAAAAATAAAGTAACCACACAAACCCAAAAAGCACGCAGCACCAGTGACTTACTTCTAACTTACTCAAAAGTCTACCTCTGAGACTCGGCCTGCTTTTATCCAGCTAGCAATACAGTAATACTTTATTTATTAAAGATCTTATCTGTGTATATGACGAAGGAGTTCAGGGAGGAACACACGTTCACAGCTTGCAGGCGTCTCAAAACTGCCTATCAAACACAGCTTATATCACATCCTGGGTGCGTCTGCCTTGACAGGTGAGGAAAGCAAGAAGCATGGGCAGAAACACGGCGCTTAATCCATACCTGCACAGAAAGGGCAGAGAGTCTGCCACAGGATCACAGACGAGTTTTATGAGGATATGGTTTCACAACCAGTTTGGACCAGTCTAAGACACAGCAGTGCCAACACTGGCTGTCCAGTCCTGGCCTCAGCTGAGTGCCATCGCTCCAAGCAAGCTCTCACCCCGCCTCCTGGCCGCGGCGACCACGAGGCCACGGGGTACACCAGGTCAGACCACGCGCCGTTTAGTCTTCACTGGGACTACACAGGCAAGGCTCAGCCCAGGTAGGCCATGCTGCCAGTGCTAGCACGGGAGAGGTGGTGGGAACACAGCTCTGAGGCATGCATCCCTCCACTGGCAGCAACACCTTAGGTTCATTTAAAAAACAAAACCCAACCAAACAAAACGACAGAGAAAACACACCTTCAGTCCCTACAAGAGAATTAGCAAGATGGACAGCAGGGTCTTAATCACCCCCTAGCTCTCCACATACAATATACTCTTTAAAGCAAAATCCTAACAATCTGTCAAGTAAAGTAGTATTGTAATCAGAACACTCCTCTGGGTTTTTTTGTTTTTAGACTAAACAAAGCTCTTGGTTTTATTCCTCACTCTCCTTTCATCAGGCAATTGCCAGCTGCCCCTCAGATAGCGGCCTGGGTCAGCAGAGCACCCTCCTGGCAGGCTGGTCCCCGCCATTTCCTGAGGCCCCTGAAGAGAAGCTGCTGCTACATCCCCAAATAACGTTTTGCTCTCGGAAACCTGAACTCCACAGCCAGCCTCGGGAGAGTTTCAGGAGAAGGCCTGCCCGAGAGGATGACAGAGGAGCTCTCTGCACTGCACTTTTACCAGGCGATCAAATAAGTTACATCAGTGCCTTGGCCAGACACCAGGTACCAGAACCGCTGCACCAATGTCAAGCCCCATGGAAGTCCAAGGTCGTGTCAGGGTTTGTGTACACTACTGAGACCTAAGGTCCCCACGCTGCCCTGTCCCAACAGTTTGTTTTAACTCTTCCAGAGAACTGCGTTATAATCTTAACAAGAAACAGACAGTTGGAGTTACAGTCTCGATGAGATCAATGACTATTAATCTGAGGGCTTTTAAATTATTTTTATTAGCCATTTAAATATTACATAGATTGGCCATTAAAAGTTTCTTGTTGAACAGTTCAGCCAATAAAACAAACATTCCTGAAAACAAATCTTTAGCATTAGTCTCACCAAAAGTCTTAACTTTTCCTAAAAAAAAATTTCATTTTTCTGTTCCCCCCCCCCTTTTTTTTTCTTTACACAAACTTTAAATACTCATTTCTTCCCCTTGGGGTAGTTTTTGTGGGGTTTTTTTTCTTTTAGTAGAGAAGCTAGGGTCTGGTTTGTGCTGTGAACAGCATTTAAAGACCATCTCTCACTCCGGCAAGCCCTGCTGAAAGGTAAAAACGTTATCTAGTTCCTACAAATGTATTAAGCTGCATCTCACCACACTCCAGTTCTGTGTTTTCCCATATGCAGGGACCTTAAGGGTGCAAATGCTTTTTATTTTTAGCCCCCGATGCCATCAGGCTGGATCACCCAGAGCCAAGCGCAGGGAGGGAACTGGAGGAGCTGCTGGGAGCTCCCTCAGCACCACAGGACTCTCGGGTGGGTGACCCCATGGGTGACCCCTTATCCCAGTCGGTATTTGGCCACCAGTGAGGGCCCTCATTGGCACATCAATTATCCCTGCAGGATTGTGCCTGCCTGGGAAAATTTGAACCTCTACCATTATTTTCACAGGGTCATTACCACAAGAATATTCTACTTATGTCCCTCAGCCCAAGCATCCTAACCAGACTGCAACTCATGGTATTTAGATAAAAACTGGATTTAAAAAATATTTTTTAGCTATTTCATTGCATTGGCAGAATAATGTAACTGCAGCGTGACACAGCAAACACGGAGCCGTTTGTTCAACTAGAGCCCCCAAAGCCATAAAAGCGAGCATGGCAGGAGGGCGTTGTGCAGCCGCACAGCCCCGTGGTGAGGGGCATGGAGCAGAGGCAGCACTCTGGGAGAGCCCGGCTTTGCACCGCCGGCACACGGGTTAGGCTGGGATTAGGACAGCATTCCTCAGGAGTGATGGGTTGCTACAAAGTAGGAAAGGTTAAGGGACACAAAAAAGTCGGGTATTCGTTTTGCATGCCACTTAAAGCTTAACTGCTCCCAAATGTCAGCGAGCCAAAGGAAGCCAAATACTAATTTAACAAAATATTTTTAGAACAATCAAGACTGAGAAGTTCCTAACACTCCATAGGCACGTGTCACTGAACAGCCTTTCATCTCATCAGATTCTTTCCTTAACTATTACTTTGGAGTCCAAAAAGCTGAATGCAATTAGCAATCCAGAAAAGAAGGAAACACCCTGCTGCACGAGCAAGTAAAATTCTTCAGAGATTATATTACCCCACCACAGAATTTTAACAATATTGGTCTACAATTTGGTCTTGCCTGTTTGGACAGGCCAGAGCTGTATTAGTCTGTTCTTAAGTACAAAGTACAGACAAAACCAAGTTACATTACAGGCACGGTGGTCCACAACCTTTCTTCTTCTGCTGACATCATGCAAATTGGACACTACCACGCAGAGGCGTACAGAACCTCATTAAATCTAGAAACATAATGTCAGAAGGTTGGTCATCACTGTAAAATGAACATAACTCAAAGCTGAGTTTAAGGAGCTAGTAAGGTAAAGAACAATCGGGGTTTTTTTCCATCCTAGAACTCTCCAGTGATACTTCTGTCCACTCCACACTGGCAATAACCTCAGAGTTCCTTCTGCTGCTGTTCATTCACAACACAGCTTTCCCCTCTGCTCTCGGCCTCCATGGGGATCTCTCCCCCTGCCCTGCTCCCACTCCTCGATGCCTCCTGCAAGCTGTCCTCCCTTCTCACCCAAGGCTTCACAGGGCTCTGCAGCCTCCACCACAGGTCTCTGCTCTGCTCGCGTCTCACCTGCCAACGCTAACCCAGCACTGTTCCAACCTGCACATTGAAACAGCCAGAGATCTTTCTTTCCAAATTACTCCATCCTAGTTGCTGTTTCAGCCGTGTCTATCTTGATCTCACAAACATCAGCGTCCCTCCCACTAACACAAGTTCCCTTTCACGGCGAGAGCTGACGTTCAGCCCCAACGTACTGCGCAACCCTCAGTCTAATAATCGGGCATCTTGTCACCTCTCCCTACATCACATTTATTCCAAATATAAGCGTCAGTTCTGACACTTCTCTCCAGAGCTGTTATAAGTGTTCCCTTTCCACCTATTGAGCTGTAAGCTTTCAAAGTCACACATCTCACACGGCCTTGCCAAACCTGACTGTACTTGCATATCTTCAGAAACCTGTTCCATATGTTTACCCAGACTTTTGTTTTAATTGCTGTTACAGATGCCAAAAGCAATCAATCAAATTACTATTTAACAGCTAAATTACCATGGCTGACCTCGCAAATACTCCCAGCTGCAAGTAAAATGCAACCTAAAGTCTTATCAGAGGCAAATCTAGCTTTGGATCTCCAAATGAAGGACCTCCTGAGAGCAACTCATCTATGATCACATAGAAACAAAGTCACACTCTCGATTAAAGTGAGCTTATGATGTACATCCACTGGTGATTTCCAAGGTTCAGCATCTCCACACAGAGGATCCAGCAAGTCAGAGATAACCTCCACCAACTGCTCCTGAAAAAGGAAGTGCCCAAATATGCTTTGGGTCAACGGCCCCCCTCGCTAACAGGCCATTCTGAACAGGATACAAGACAAGACTGCACAAATTACAGAAGTGAATATACTTCCCACAAAAACTGTTCTTACAAAAGGGGTGAAAAACATTGTCAAAGGCATGAGGAACTACATTTTGGATGCCCTGGACAGTTAGCGTCATCAACCTGTCAGCACAGATGGTAACACTGGTGAAGAGGCCCCAACAGTCGGGACAGAAAGGCTCCCACATCTTTACTGCTGCTTGGTGGAAATGGAAAGCCAGACCCATCAGCAAGGCCAGATCTACCTCCACAGGAATCCACCGAGTTCCCACCCATCTCCTGGCCACAACATAGACTCTCCTGAGCTTCATGCTGCAAAACTTTCCACTCAAAGAAAAACAGCAACAAAAACCAACCTCAGTTTCTCACCCGTGCAGATCTAAGTCAGAGCACTCCAAAGTCAGCAGGAACAAGGTTGCAGAGATAAAGCAGTAGCTGTCATGTCTGCCTATGAGCGTTCAATTAGGCCAGGAATTTTCACTTCAGCTGGACTAGACGCTAAGGAAACCACAATAAAATGGACTGAGGCATCCAAAATTATTCTCAGAAAATAGGCCAGACCGGGCATGAAAACATCTGGGCTTGGCTTGAATCATGAACCACATGAGCAAGACACCCCACTGCTGCCTCCGGGCAGCCGAGCGAAGGAATGCAGAGCAGCACAAAGGTAGGCAGCAGGAGTCTCCTACACCCAGATTTTCTTTCTGCATCTTCCTCCTGCAAGCATATACAACAGCCCATTTATTCTGAAGCTCTTCATACAGCCCAGTCCTGTAGGATTTCTGAGGATGGTGTTTCCACGGCATCAGGCAGCGCCTACACAGCCACAGCTGGTCAGCCAGCCGGCTCCAGGCACATACTCCCACTTCCATGGCAAAAAAGAGGCAAAAAGGGTGAAACCATTACAATCCTAGCTGATGTTAACATGCACGTCCAACAGGCTAAGACTGCACATGCTCAAAGTCTCTCTTGCCATTACACCAACACACACCAGTTCCCTCCCA
>NW_020799107.1:37831124-37850383 GCF_003259725.1 Athene cunicularia
TTTGCCCACCCAAAACACATCACCAAACCCTCGCTCAATAAACCACAGTGACAGTGACGTGGACAAGTTTCTCCCAATTCCAAGCAGCAAAGAGATGAGTCCTCAGATACCAGAAGAGCTGTAACAGCTTGGCTCCTCCGTAACTCAGGCAAGTCAGAGTCAGCACTATTAACTTTTAGCTTGATAGTGCTAAGGCAAGTGAATGGAGTGTTCTTACCAGAGCTGTTCACCGAGGTCAGAAAACTCTGAAGGACAACTACACCTTGCTGGAAGGGACAGGCCGCTGACCAGAAACTACCATTTCCTAATCTCAACAATGGGAAAAGGGAAATAAGAGATTAAGGAGGAAATAAGCACAACTGCAGCAATCATTTATCAACAAACTGTTCACATATTTTAGAAATAAGGGTGATGGGAGGAACAGGTCAGGAATAGACACAGGACAAGCATATTTCTATATTTACTATAACATGGAAAATGGACAGACTGTTACACATACAACTGATAGACTAGTACAGGGAATGGCATTCCTGGCCACCATATATATTCCTAACAAGCACTTCAGCAGTTTTACTCCAGTGTGGACTTAGGCTGGTCCCTTCACTGGACACTGCTGCTACCACCTGTGGCTCAAGGCCAACCAGAAGAGGTGGAGCACTTTACACCCACATTTCGGGATGGAGCACGTGTGGTACTCAGACAGAGCTTGCAGCTTCGTTTCCTCCAGAAAGAATCCAGCACACGCATGCCCAAACCACTCTGCTGCTCACAGTAAGTGGAGCTCACCAGGGGGATGAAGTTCAAAAACCACCCTGGTGCTCCAAGACAAAACTCCGATGCAGTTCAGATCCACAAAGCCAAGTGCCCCTGCAGCACATCTTACTGACAACCCCTGAGCCCAGCTTTGCACCCCCCAGACCCACAGTCAGGGGCTGAAGGTCAGCATGCAGGACTCCAAGATGGGTGTTCCAGGGAGGAGAAAGGGGGCTAAGAATTAACGTGGGGGGGGATTTGCCCACCCAAACAAAACCGCAGTGCTATCCAAGCAAGCTGATGTTTAGTTTTACTTTTAATACTTCTCAGCCTCTGCAGCTGTCTCCTCCTGCAGTTGGCACTGATCATCGCCAATCTGGGACTTCTTTCCAGTGAAGACAGCATTGTTTTATTGGCTACTTAGGCAGTGCATGCACCATTAATGAAGGTTTTATCTCTCCATTTTCCTGTCAGTACAGAACCAGCCAGTCTGACTCTGTTAACATTAAGAATGCTTATTTTTCCCCTATTCACTATCTCCAAGCCAAAACAACATCTGGAACTTCAGCTTGCCATACGAAGAGAGACAGATTAAAACTGGAAAAAGCTACACATCAGCCTCCAGAGCTTTATAAGTTTCTGCCTTTATCCAAATTTCCCACATGTACCTCCCAAAACAGCTCTACTGGGAGGAGAGAGAGAGAGAGAGAGAGAGAGAGGGAGGAAAAACAAACAAACAGAAAGTCCATCATACAGACTCCTAAACACAATGTAAAGCCCTTTCCACTTCAAAATAACCTCAAAAAGGATTATCAGAACAGGAACAAAACTGATACGAAAGTTTAGAGAAAGAATTTACCATAGCTCTTTAAACAAAACAAAGGTGACATACCAGTGACCTAGAAAAGGAAATTAAACAAAGAAATATTACTGGTGTGTGTTTCTTGATAAAGTAATGGAAGAAAAACCTGGCGCCATTTCAGCATACATAAATGTCCCACTTTAACAGACAGCTGTCTCCAGTGTCATTTAAGTATGCTTTTTGCTTAGATCACATTCAATGAATCATGAAAATCAATACAGAGAAAAAACCACACCGTAGACATGCACAGAAATCGAGCATGTACCAACTAGCACCAGCCTTTTCTGGAGAAAGACATGCCAAATAAACACAGACTAGTTTTTCCAACAACATTTATTTAACTCTTAGTAGTTAATTAACAGAAGTCATGACTAGTGGTTATTTTCTAACCAGCTATCACACTGAGGAGAACTACCAACTGCAGGCTCACCACCACAGCTGCGCTCCCTGGGCAGACGGCACACCTAGGCTGGCGCAGTGCCTGGCTCCCAACACGGCCCCGACGGGGCGCGCTGGGAAAGCGGAGCCGGGTGATATGGCAGAGACGTTTCCCACCCGCGGCTCCCCGGCAGCGCCCACCACCCAAGCCCGGGGCTCCAGACCAGCTGTGAAACCCACCCTCGGTCCTGGTGCTAGCCAGACGTCTTGGCTTACACTGGCAGCAGCGGGCGCCCCCCGTGCCCCCATCCCCAGCAGCCAGGCTGCTGCGCACTAGGCACTGAAAGCTGCCAGAGAAGGAATTTTCAGTTCTGTAATGCACAGCCCCCCTGGACAAGTTATACAGTTTATAGTCCTGGGCCGCAGGAAGCTGCCTCGCTGCTGAAGTGCTGCCAAACGCAGTATTTTCTTCAGCTGACAATCACGTAAAACGAATCTGAATGACCAAAGCAGAATAAAGCGCATGTTTTCAGGAACGAACAAAACATATGTCATGGGTTTCTAGATCTAGCAGCAGAGTTTTAACATAACACAGAGTGGAAACCAATTAAAATAGTTCCTGTTGAACAGAATCCGCCGTGTTGCAACTGGAAGGACAGAGTGCCAACCACTACACTGTACAACCATTTTAACGAAGTCTCACAGCAATGACGATCAGCTTCAAACAGACGTCTCACACCAACTCCAGCCAGCTCCGGGGAAGCAACAACAGCATACACTCAAATGGGAGTTCGCTACTGAACAGACAAAACACCTCTGCGCAACACCAGAAATGACTACCGGGCTAGCAGATTTTTGCTTCGCACCCAGCTGTTGCCTATTCCCAAGGCATCTACTAACTTGTTAGCCATTTTCTTTTCAGAAAGGAGGATTAACTAAACGCAGTGGCACTCGCAGTCGCTTCCCCGCACTGGCAGCCCTGCCAGCAGCAGGCCTCTGCCCCCACCCCGGGCACCCCGTGGAGCCTGGCGCTCCAAGCAAAGCAAAGCACTGGCCAGCGCCAAGCGCACTGGAGACAAACACATTCATTCTTTAACAGTCTTTTCAATACATTACTTTATGTCAGTTGGCTGAATAAACAGAAATTAATAAAATATCTCCAAAACTCCCAGAATTGACTGCATAATATGAACTTGCTTGACAATTTGAGCCAGTAAAGAGTCATCCCAACGGATTTGTGCAGCAGTCACTTGCCTTTTGTTTGTGCAATATCCACCACGGACGAGGGTAGGACTGCACTGGGTGCTACTAGAGTTTGGGCCTGAACTGTCTTACTGTTGTCTGATGGGAGGGACTCCGTCCTTCTCCCGCCTGCGATTTTCAGAAAAGATCATCTAACATTCCCATGGATTCCCAGGGCAAGGACAATCAAGAAGGGGACTAGAGGAGTTTGAAACTTAACACACCACTGAACCGCAGCCGCATGAAGCTGCTTGTTGCTCAGGTTTGTTTTTCATGAAGAGCCATTTATACAGTCAAAATCTTCTCTCTGCCTAGAATTTTCCTGAATTAGAAAAGCAATGAGGCATTTTCTTAATACCTAACTCATGATGATGCCTAAAACTGAAATTTAGCTACCTACAGAAGTTATGTGGCATAACTCAATCAGGTAACCAAGAGAAGCACTCTGATTTCTCTTCTTGCTACTAACACACCAGGACATTTTTACTCCCTCCAAGCCCTTCAAAGCCATCATTTTCACTCCATTTTCTGGAACCTCCCCTATCCTCCCCCTCCACATCTGCCTACCAGCCCATGCACTCTCCTGGCCACCTCCTCTTCTGGCTACCTTCTGCACCACAAGAACTTCACATATACTATACAGCAGACAGTTTTCAAACATTATCAGCTTGCTTACAAAAGGATTAGACTGAACTTGCACTAATGTCAAAGAAAGAAGTTAAGGGAGGCAATAATGAAAGTGCCTGGTAGCTGACAGGAATGTGGGGCCTGGGGTCGATCTCTCAGGCACCTCAGCAGCAGAGGGCAAAGAGAGAGCCAACCCACTGCCTCTGCCACCCTCACACGATAGGTTTATTTTTTCTTTAAAGTAGCTTTTCTAACTGAATGCAGCGCATGATCTCAAACTACATTTTTCCAGCTGGGATCAACACTTCTGTTGTTCCCTTTTCACCCATCAAGTTCTGAAGGGCGCAGCAGGGCAGCAGCCAGCTGTGACCTTCAGCAAGGAGACTGTACCTTCAACAAGGCAGCATGGGGGTTTTGGGGAAGACAAGTGTTGCTGGACACAAGTTAACACTGATCCACAGATACAAAAACGCTGCTGCAAGAAACATAGCTGCTAACAATAGATCTTGAGGTAACAGCCTGTTTAAGGGATGACTTCTTACCTGCAGCTGTTTAGAGGGCCATGTATTTCTGGACCTGCAACTGAACACCAATCACTGCTTGAGGAGAACTGGAAGGTAAATGATCACCTCCCTGCTGCACTCACCGGCCCATTTGTTTTCTTTAAAGTCCTGCAACACTCACCCCTCTGTACGGCCAGAGGTAGGCAATCTCCTATCAGCACCACAGGCAAGCCAGAGAGCATGAGGCAGTTCCTGTCTACACACTGCTGGGAACATCAGTCCTGAGCCAGGCTGTGCTCTGTGGTCCGTTCCTGACCGCATCAGGGCAGGCTCAGCTCGCCTCCGGCACCTGGGGGGAAAGGGCTGAGGGATGCTCCAGCAGCTCTGCCATGGCCCGGGCAGGAGCCGGCGCTGCCCACGCCCCACGACACGGGCACCAGCAGCACCGCCCGCTCAGTGCAGGTGGACTGAGCACCAAAAATCCCACAAGCAGGACTGCAAAGAAATCAAACGGCTGCAAAATAATTTTGTGGTAAACTTCCCAGGGGTAGAGTTGCCAAGCTAGCAGTTCTGGGAAAGGTTGTGCGAGCTCAGGATCTGTGCAGGTCTGTGCTGCTCCCTGGAGAAAACAATCTCTAGCCACCCAAAAACCCTGCCAGTCTGCACAAGCTGCTCCAGGCAAGTGACACCGTACAGAATTATTTTAGCACTACATAGAATATTTCCATCCTTTCCAGACTGCTCCAGTTCCTGCACCACAGCTCTAGGGGTGTGCTATGCCACACTGGCATTAGAGACGTTTTCTTACAGGAGGGTAAAGGTTTCTTTGGACCTCCAACACTGCTTTAAGATTTCATTCCATCTGCATTCCCCTTCTCCTGTCTCCTCCCTCAAATTCAAAATCTTATTATTAGAAATGCATAAAATGACAGCGACACTATCTGAAAGCACTTCATACCCCCAGTCCCTCTCAGATGATGCTGGATAAATCCCCACAATGAATATCCAGCACCCCTGAACCCAGCTACACTTCCCCTTTTGCTGCAGCCACTTTACTTGAACAGGGAATTCTGCACTCCATGGAAGCTTCCTTGGACTACTACCAGGAAAAAAGTAGCTACAGAAATGCAAAGTAAATCCTACTTAGCAATTGTGTGAGCATAATGATTCAAAGAAAAACGAAGCAAAATTCAGGGTTTAAAAAAACAAACCAAAAGCAACAAAAACCCCGTGTCGTTTGGAATTTTACCTGGTCCTCTGAATTTTTCAAACTATTATTTTACATTTGCACAGGTGGAACATATATTTCAGGTTTTGGTATGTATTTAAATACTTTCAAGTTGATCAAGGTGATTTATATTACCTACCAAGTTGGGTCACAATTTAAATAACCAACTTTACATTTGATTTTGCACTTGTTTTTTGTCCTTTTCTGCAGAAAGGTTAATTATTGTCCAACACAAATGTTAAGACTAACCAAATATGGAACTTAAGGCCATTTCCCAGGGAAAAAGGCAGTCTTGTTAGTATCAGGGGATGGAAGGGAAGCAGATGACTTTTGACTGTTACTGCAAGCATGCTGTGCTGGCCTGCAGCAATGGGCAGGGACAGCCCCTAGAGTTACTGCTGCAAATCTCTGCTTACCCCAACAAGAACTGAGGCCAGAGAGATGCAAAAAGCACCTGGAGTAATAGCGCGAGAAAAGGAGCACGTATGCTGGGAGGGACTGCCCAGCACGGGCAACAGCAAATGGCAGATCACAGCCCAAGTCTCAGCTGTTTAGGAAACGCTTCCCTAACCCAGCCCCGAGCAAAGCAGCCCCACGCACTGCTTTAACCACCAGGAACCCAGGCCCCTCATTTTTATAGGTCACGTTTTACCATAACAGAAAGCGATACATTTGATTATTCACTCTCTTACAGAGTATTTCAAAAGTTTACTTTTAATTGGAAAACAGGCTTACACTGCTTGACCATGTCAAGGCATTTTGCTACTAGCAGCTGTTTATTAGGCAGAGGACACCACACCTGCAGGTACTGAGCTAAATTAACCAAAACCAGCCAGTGGATCTTGTTGTCTGGGTGACCTGGGGGTGCAGGGGGATAAGATGGGCCCATTTCCCAGTTCACCGGTCAGATGCAAACACGTTTTTCTTCTCCCACAAGTCCCCACCGGGAAGGTGGCCGACCGGCAAGGCGCAGGGTGGAGCTGCCACCCAGCGCCCACCAGCCCCCACATCATCTTGAAAGGCAAGATGTGAAGAAGTTTAGGAATCTCCAAAATATCTTAGATTGAGAGGGAGCATTTAATTGCCTTTAAATCACCTTCATTACACAGCTGGGGCGAGCATTTAACTTGATTCAGCATTTACTGTGTTCTTTCATGAAAAAGAAGCAAACAAAAAAATACAAATTAAATTAAACCTAAACCAGTTCAACCATTTAGGTTAATTTTAGCTTTTAGACTTTAACACACACAACAGCAAAGGTTAAAGCCTATTTCTTCAGGACCTCGGCCCCATCATCGCTTCAGGGGTGTGTCAGCTCAGGGATTAAAATCTCATTATTTCCTCAAATTCTTCCAGAGATCTAAGTTTTAGCTTTCTAGCTTTTAATTCAATTCAGAGTAAAACCAAATGCTAATTTTTTTTTTGCATGTTTTACATGGAAAATCTTTACTATGTTCATATATTTTAGTTCAGCATTTTAAATTACCTGCAACAGAAGACATGTTTTTGCAGGTTTTTTTGTTTGTTTTTTAAGAAAAGCGGCCTTTCAAGATCAAAGAATCAACAGAATCTCCTTTTAGCATTTAGATACTTCAATATTTCCTTGGTGTCACAATAAACTGATCAAATAATACAGAAATTCACTGTGCTTTTTTGCTTACTATGTGAGAAAACCCACTTTAACAGTAAGCTGTAACTCATAGGTAGCCATACAAGACTAATTTCTTTCCTTTGGTGCTAGTTTGCTTCTTGACACAGTAGCTACTGTAGCCTTCTTGGCCAATAATTATTACCCAAAGAGAAAATAAAGCATTAAGCATATTTTTTTCTTCAGTTGTTAGAACCAAAGGTAACTGCTGTAATGCTAAAAATTATTTGGGTAAAAATTAAAAGCTGCATCAAGTTGTCAACATTTAACAGACATCTTTTTCATACAATTCTGATATGTAAATTGAGAGTATTAATCAGACATTTTTGGCTTGCCCAACATCCATTTTTTAATTAATCTGCCATTATGAACTGAATCTGGGACATTCTTCATGCTCCTGGGATGTTCAGCAGTGCCAACAAGAGCACACACAAGCCGCCTAAGGCTCTTCCACATCTCTGCTGAGCCACCTGGAGCACAGCACAAAGGACAAGCAAACCTCCAACATGAAGCCAAGACAAACAGTACACCAAAAAATGAACCATTACTTACACACTTGTTACAGGAAGGCTGTAACTCCAAAAGATGAGCTACAGAGAAACTGGAAGAACTGTCCTCAAAGCACCTTCACGAGCTAAGGATAGGCAGGCACGCTGTCAGTGCACCACCTGCTTGTGCACCACCTTTTACAACTCAACATGTTCATTTTCAGAAGAATCCCTCACTTCACACACAACCAAACACACCTGGGAGACTGAAACAAGATCAATCATGTCAAAAAAGCCTTAACGTTTTTGGAAGAAAATATCAGAACTTTGAGGGGAAAAAAAAAATTTCCTATCACACCACTGGCACACCAAACCCTCAGATTTCATTTTACAACTTATTGTTCACTTCTGCCTGTGGCTTTGTTTTGGGGGTTTAGTGTCACGCTCACATTGGTCAATATTTTAGAAAGAACCTCTTCTACGCCGGCTTAACCACCATGCAAGGCTTTAGCAGGTGCCCAGCGAGCCCTACGCCTCTGAAGGGCCCCGCAGCCCAAGGTGCAGCGGGTCGGTGCCTGCGCAATCCGCAGCGGGGAGACCCCAGGCCTCCCGCCCTGCAGAGTGGTTCCCTCCCACCTCCCACGAGCTGTTAAAAACCACAGCCTCACCCTGTGAGGTGTTACCTGCGCTACTGGGAGCTGTTCAGGTCAGACAGTCCCAGTCCAAACACACAACGCAATGCCATCCCGCTTCTCCTGGCTTGCCACTGGACGGTGCACCACCTCGGACACAGACACTGCAGGGTAAGCACCTGAAACCTCAATGAAAGGTTTTCAGCAACTGTTTTACCCATAGTGAGGGAACACTACAGGTACAGAGAGCTGAGCAGCACAAGTTAAGAGCGGACAAGCAATAACTCATTTTGTTACAGACACTCTGCCGCAGGCCTGGCCTTCTGCCATTAACCCCTCTCACGGTGACAGAGGAGTCCCACGAAGCCTGCCTGAGGGTCCCTCTTTCACCCCTACTGCCACCAACTCCTTGTACCTGCCAAGAGAGCCAAACCTCATCTCAGTTCTCCAGAACCCTCCTTCAGGAGTCTGACAGGAGAGAAGACCACCCCTGCCAGCAGACGGGCTCTTCACCCTGTAAACCTTGGGACTGTGGTGCCAGGGCCGCTGCCACTTCGCAGGCACATGAGGGCCACACTGAAGACCCTACACAAAGCAGGCTGCATTGGGTCTCCGAGTTCCAGGCTGGTTCCAGTCCCACACTTCTACAGACACGTCACCTACACCCAAATCCTGTGGTCCTCTTTGCCTAACATCCCCTCAGGTCTCCTCCAGAGCGTGCTGAAGGAGGTTCCTCTGCTCTCCCAGATTCAACTTCAAGCTGCTGTGAAGTCCCACAATCCCATAATCCTACAAAGAAATCCATCCTGTTATGAATCTTTCAGGAGCAAAAGGACCAGAGTACCTGTTAGGGAAGGCCCTACACGTGCTACGCTCAGCCAGGCAGCATCAAGGAAAGAGCCTTCTCCACTCACCCTGAGCTACCAACCCCACATTCCTACCAGAAGGCAGTCAAAAGCTATGGGTTAGGCTCCCCCCCCTCCCAGAAAAAGGGGAGGGGTGCCAATTTGTTTTGCTTTTGGTCATCTTGTGGCACACACACACACACGCCTGAAGCACACTGGCTTCTCTTTCCAGATTTCCCATCACAGCCAGGAAAAACTCTACATTTCCCTCTTCAAAGAGGGAACCCACTGATTTCTTCAACCAGGTCTCAAAAGAACCATCAAGTACCATGAGACAAACACCCCAGCCTTTCAGAAGCTGCAAGTGAAAGGCTTCCCTCCATCAGACACCAGCCAGAACGGTTTCTCGCTGTTCCTTGCGGGAATAGCGCCAGCGCTCGCAGGAGATTCACTCAGGCCAGGCATACAGGGACTGATGCTGCAGCATAAGAATGATGACAAGAGGACTCTGGCAAAGGAACTGCAGCCTCTGAATGGCATCTACTTCACTTCCGAATAGCCTCAAAATATAAACAAGCTCTCGAAATCCCTTTCTTTTGTCTTCAGCTGCCACTGTGCTGATGTGCTGTGGCTCTATTAACCCAGCCTTGCGGAACAACTTCAAGTTAATTCACCTTTTCCATTTGCTTTAGTCTACTCCCCAGAGCTCTATATCCAGTGGATATTTAAAGCTAAGCCAAAAACATTCCAATGCTAACATTTCAGGGCCTTCGATACTTCTGTTTGTATGCAGCAGGGCCTCTTTTAGAGTAGGAGTATACACTTTTGAAATTAAACCAACATAATTATAACGACATGTCTACACATCGAAATTTTACAAATCCCAAGATTGGGAAGTTTTACTTCTGGCAGACCCTCTGTTAGAGCAGGTATAAAACAGCATTGCAGACTCAAACACTGATTTCTCAGAGACTCCAGTAACTGCGTAAGGAAAGTGACAGTTTCTAAAAGTGAGTTCAGTTTTCTGGCTCATGTCATCTTGGCCTTCCTAACGGAGAAACCAGATAAAGTTCCCTGAAGATCCTGGACACTGTTGTACGTTAGAGTCCAATAAGCATTTTATTTGAATGTCTAACCAACATCCAGGATCAAATCCCAACTAAAAAGATGAAGACTTTTCCACTCATTAGAAAAACGCTGCTTTTGCACAAGGTATGGAAATACTGTATTTCTTTCAAACGGTACTTTAACGGAGCTTAGGTTTTTATTTTCATTAATTTAGGAACAGTCATATTAATGCACTCTTCAAAATATTATTTGTGTCATAAGGACCATGGATGGAGGGAAGGGTCTAAATAGCTTCAGATTTCAGAACAGGTTTTGCAGAACAATTATGCACAAGTTTGCTTCAGAGGTACGGACATGAGTCTTACAAACGTGTAAAATGCCTACACAAAGACAGAAAGAACACCCCATTGTTCAGGCAAGTTGGAACATGTTACTCGTTTAGCTTATTCTCTACTGAAGGCTGATGCAAACATGCTGGGTCCACAAACACACACAAAAGTGTCTACGTGGCGTTTCTGGCACATAGGTAAAGGCCTAATTGACAATCAGCTAATGTGAGGTTAAGAGAGAGCAAAGCCAAGGAGTTGTTCAAGAACTTCACAAGGGCACGGTCTCAGCAACAAAAGCCAAGGGGCAGGATCCATAAGAATGGGCATGGAAGGAGGATTTGAGCAGCAGGAAGCCACCAGCCACACTCCAAGCCGTGCCTGTGCTGGTGCCGCACGTGAGACGCGGGAATTTGCAGGCAGGGGCGACCTATCCCAGGCTGCTTCACAGCCTTCTAGGTGGAGCTTTTTCTTCTGTCCCAGTGACTTGAAATAACTTGCACGCTCCTTTCTGGACAGAGAAGGGTTCCAATTACGCAAAGCTGCTGGAGGATGGCCAATACTTGAACAATTTAACCTTCATCATAACCACAAAGTAAAGCCGTACCTCTGCTCTTACACAGAATTGTGTTTGCTTGGCTGGTCTGGACAGACAGGGCTTGGCACCGCAGCGAAAGGATTCTGCCCAAGTGAGGCAGAACTACATCAAAGACCTCAGGCTACCTCCTCTTCAGTGAGGACAGCTCCTGAATCAAGATAAGCAGAGATGGTCCCACGCCACATTTACGCCTAGTTACCCTTGAGATGAAAAGCCAGCAGAGGGAAAATCGCCAGGCAAGCAGCTTTTTATCATCATCATTTCATTTAGAGTAGGATGCACACAGGTTCTACACTTCAGTCCAAAAATACAGGTCAAGTGGAATAAAAATTACTTAGATCAGTGCACAATAAGTAAGAGTGAATGCCCTGAAAGGAGTTTCAGCCTAAGGTTTCCAAATATTTACTTTATTTTTCTATCATAATCACAATCACTGAAAGCACACACACCCCTATTTGTTGGTTTGGGTTTTTTTTTTTTAATTCACAAGCATCAGCACTTTTTTCATGAGCTAAGAGTACCTCTAAAATACTTTTTATTACTATTTAACTTGAGACAGTATTTAAGAGTCAAATTGAAAATAGGGGGTTTTTTTTAAATACACATCTTAATTCCTGTATTAAGTGGATATGAATTAGCTAATCTATATGACTTGTAGTGCACCATATCTGAGTATTATCTTTTCATTCTGACAATAGAAAATAAGGAGACGCAAGCATTACAATACTACAAGATTGACTGCCACATAAAATCCACTGCCAAATCATCCTACAGCCTGGGAGTTGTCCAGCCCATGCAATCAAAACTGATGCTTTGGCAGGCTGCTACAGAGCACAGCAGCTTCAACAGGCAGTTACACTAGAGCATCAGTAACGAATGTAATTTAACAGATAAAAACAACAAAAAATACTGCTTCTTATGAAGTCAAGAAGAGTTTCAACATGCAACATGGACATGATTTTCACCAGTAATAAACAACCTGCAAGGTACCATCTCTCTTTTCTCTAACGTAACATGATACAATTAATTTATTCTCTTAAACCAAACCATTATATTTTCTTTTTATTTGCTCTTTTAAGATTCAGCCTTAAAATGACTTAATTGTTGCAGTCCACCCACACAAACACAAGAGACAACTTTATTGCAGTGGAGAGCCCTAAATAGCACAGTCTGTTTTAGGCTGACTAATACAAACACCCATTTTGTTTAATTTTACATTTGTTCCTAGGGAGATTTAGATCTCATCTCTTCTACCTCCAATTCAATACTAACTGACATTGTAAGAAATTATCCACCCCTAAAGGGATGAGTAAGGCAGGCAGATGTGCCGTTGTGCGCGGAGGACAGGCTGGCTGCCATGCTAGTCACAATCCTTAGAGCTGTGCAGAGCTTCCAAAAAATGTGTGTTGGAGCACGCCCCAGTGTAACACCCGGGGCCGAGAGCAAGCAGGCAGCAAAGAAACCTGCAGGACTTTTTCCAGGGGAGTGGACCGCACCAGGTCCACTCTAGCATCAACAAGCTGGGCCAAGGCACCCTGCAAAACAGCCTTGGCCACAGGCAAACTCCACCACACACTTGGGCAAGGGAATGGCTTTCAGACACATGGAGGGAGCACACACAGTGCTCCGTGTCTGTCCAGCCACTCACACCCTCAGAGATCCCTCCTCAGCACCACCATGAAAAAACAAGCCAAGAATTAATCTGGGTTAGAACGAACCTGGCAAAGACAGAGAGATTTTTAACCAAATTAAAGCCTTATCCAGCTCACCACATGGCCACAGAGGTGCCGGAACAGGAGAAAGAACAGCACAGGGAGAGGGACGAGCTTTACTCATTTCCCGGGCATTAGTAGCCAGCAAAAAGGCTTGTGCAACCACAGCACCAACTGCCTGAAACTGCTCAGCCAGGAACCCCAGGCCATTGGGAGAGGAAGGTCGGAGGGGCCTGCTGAGGCACACTGACTCAGGAAAGCAGAGATCAGCAGCTTGCAGGACTTCAAAAGGAAGCCACTTCTAGCCTCCAAGCCATCCGCCCAGCCAAAGGCGGCTGTCGAAGAGCTGCCAACCTGCTCCTACTGTTACAGGATACTTGCCAGACAACCAGCAGACCTGCAATTAGAAGAGGTGTTTGTTGGCCTCTCTTCTGCAGCTTATTAGTAGAGAGGTAAGGTTTGTAGTCAGAACAAGAAATGCCTGACCTCCAGTGAGCACAGCGAGTTACAACTGCTCTGACAGAGCAGGAAAGGTCCTCCCCCCAGCCTCCATGCAACTGAGGGCGATCTGCGGCTTCAGCGTGCTGGGGGGGATGTGCCAGGTACGCTGGACAGACGGGTAGGAGTTGCAGCACCAGCTCCTCTCAGTAAAACTGCCTAGATAATAGCACTTGGTGTTCCACTCCTGCCTCCACCTTTGTTCACATCAGACAAGGCAAATGAAGGGCCCAAAGTCTGCCTTGGACCACCACTAAACTGCAGGCCTTCTGTCTTAATGAGCTTCTAATCAAGCCATAGTCTTCCTTTTCCTAAAGGAGACTTGAACTCATTTACAACAGACACTTCCATAAGCATCTTTTCAGAAGTACTACAGGTAGTAAAGAGTAACAGGGTTTGACACTGCCAGGAGCAATTCAAAACGGGGAGATGCACTGACAAAAGTTACTTCTGGGGATGAGCAACCATTTAGCTGCCTTTTCAGGGCAACAGGAGAAGCAGAAGAACAAAATGTACACCCAGCTCAACAGTAGCCTGCTGACTCCAGGAGAGGCCAGCAGCAGGCGCTTAGGAAGAAGCGTAAGGACACAGAGTGCAGAGGTCACTCCTCCAGCCTCCCCTGCCTCCCCAGCCCGTGCTTCCCAGTCAGAGGTGAACTCCCAAGCCCAGAACTGCATCCGGACCACTGCCTCTCAAGGTCCACCCACAGACCTCTGACCAAACCCATTTTTTTTCCTAAAAGAAAACGAACAAAAAAGTCTCTCTTGAAAGTCCCACTGCAATCATCCTATAACTTAAAACAGGCACCACACAAAAACTACAACTTATTAATTTTAAAACTGCTGCCTATTGACTACAGATGGTATTCCTTGTTTCTTACATCATAAGAAATAATGTCAAATCATCACTTCCCATTTACTCACATTTCAATCATGACTTTAAGGCCTCTATAGTATTTCCTTTCAAACACTTCTCAGCAAGAGTCTGTTTATTTAAACACACTGCACCGACACCATCTCACAAAGCTTTCTGGTACAAGACTGAGCCAACCCCATGCAAAACTAAACCGAGCCCTGAGCACAAAGAAAGGGCCATTCTGAAGGACAGCGAGTTATCTAGAGATTCTCACCTTGCCTAGAGACTTACACTGCCTTTGTACTTAAACGGAACGGGGCACCAGCATTCCATAGGAGGGAGGCTGATCTCGGGGGCTTCAGCGGTCTTTCAGAGCCAGCTGCATGGGCACAAAGGATGGAAAACGTGTTCTGACCAGAACTGGGCAGGATTCCCTGGCCCAGAGGCCCCGGGACCCGACCGGCCGCCTGGCCTGCCAGGCACAGCCATCACCCCGCAGGGCAACGCGCACGGCCAGCAAACACGGCCCGGCTCCGACAGCCAGGGCAAACTCAGCCTGACATGAAAGAGCAGATCAAAAGAACCCTGGTTACAGACGGGGCTGGGTAATAACTGGCAAAGGCCGTGATGCAGCACCTGATGTTGACTATTCACCGGCAGATGAATCACAAGGTCAGTTCTGGCCTTCCGGGGGAAAGTCAGCATCCAAACTGCCAGCAGAGAACACCCTCCCACCTCGCACACACAGCGCTGCTTTCCCTCACAGAAAGATGCACTGCACTCATTTCACTCAGAGTACCAGCACACCTGATGCTCCTACTAGAAAACTGTTCGCATCCCACAGAATCAACGTCAAAGGCTAGATTCAACGCTCCTTTATAATTAGTTAGCTCACTGCAGATCTTGATATGAGACTAAGATTTTGAGAGCACGTATTGAATACCAGCAAGACTCACAAACGCAAATCACTTTGAAATGGGAACCTCTGAGCACTGAGCTGCACACACGGAACTGCAGAAGACCACATTTTAAGGAAGGGACCAACCACCAGCTGAAACTGGGTCAGATGCGTTCTCACAGTACAGTACATAACAAAGCAAACTATTTCATTGCAACTACTGTATTGCTATTTGACTACCCTTTTATGCTTTTAAAAGCGTTAGTTTAAAACTGTGTTTTGACTGCAAACATAGCGAAGAAAAAAGGAGTTTCTTGAAAGCGTCTCCATGGAATTCCACACATTTCATGGTCAATAGCATTTTCTAAATTCATGATCCCAAAACAATCTGCAAACTTAGGTAAATTCAGCTTTCCAACACTGCTAAGAAATACGATCATTCCTTATTTTACAGATACATACAGATGTGTAAAAGACATGACTTGCATCCTTAACACGCGGTCACTGAACTTGTCTGCAGCAGGATTTAAAAGGTGTGGTTTTGGACAGTGCTGGATACCTTTGTAACTACCGTGCTTTTAAAAGATGTCTGGTCTTGACTGTCCTCAGGTCTCAGAGCAAATAAACCATCCCCTAACACACGTGCCTGCCCTCAATCAGGCCAACCTGCCAGCCATCCCAGTGGATCTCCAGGAATTCTCTGCAGAGAGGCTGGAAGAGACCAGTTATCACTCAGAAATCTACTGCACTCAGCACCACCACTGTAATCTTCTGTAGCTCTACACAGCTCCACAGGTGAGTGGGCTGTGTTTTTAACCTGTCTATGCAGAGCAGAAGAGATAAAATGTACAAGAGCAGATATCGAGATGCCCACTTGAGCGCTGAAATACCAAAGAATGCAAGCAAAATCAAGCAGGTTTTTTTTGGCAGGGACGAAGGGGCTAAAAGGGTGCCTAATTATTTTACAACGGCTGTCCCTAGATCCTATTTTAGCATTAGGCTTTCATTAAATTTAAGCATGACTTCAGAATACCAGCTGGCCAAAAAAAAAAAAAAGAAAAAAACAACAAAAACCACAAACGCAACCCACCCACAACACGCCACTGGTGTTCTTTCCCCCGCCTATGTTCTCTTCCTACCCCAAGAGCTTCTTCGCTGATAGGAGCCCACTGCTTTCTCCCTTCCCCAGCAGTGTGCAGCTTGTGACAGAGCAATGCAAGGACAGAGCAGAGCTTGAGAGAGAGAGAGAGAGAAGGTGTTTCTCGAAATGATTTTTATCCCTCTCCCAGACTCATTTGCATCCCTCCCAAATAAGCTGTTTGATGCCTCTGCTGTTGCTGTGTCTGGCAGTTTTGGCAAGACAATGCAAGTCTCCATTCCTTCCCAGCTGGACACAGACCGAAGACAGGCAAGTGACACCATGTCAAGGTACGCTGCCACACACCCTCCTGTCCCCCCCAGCCCTGGCCACCAACCCCTTTCCCTTTTCCTTACACCTGCACTGGGATTTACCCACCACAGTCAGGCTGCAGGCAACTACAATGTGAAGAGTAAAACAGGAAGAGAAACCCTCTCTGTAGGCTTGGGAAGACATAAATGCCATTTGGAGAGCTAGCCTTAAAAATAGATAAGTTTTGCAGGAAATGGCTATATTTAGCCCTCCCCTTTCACCTCAGCTCCTCAACACATTCACATTCTCCTGCAGAAGAATCTTTCTAAATGTTGTTAGAGGTGAGCTTTAAGCAGGTCACCTCAGCACAAAAAAATGCAGCCAACTTAATATATGTTAATATCGAAGAGTATAAACAATCATCAGAATATCAAATATCCAGCTACTAAGGCAAAAAATGTCTCCATGCCTCCAAGCGTGTTAAACTGCAGGCTCCAAGAACGTAATACAACCAGAGTTACTGTTTGAGTTAAGTCAGGATGAGGCTGAAGTTCTGCGTGCACCCTTCAGGCCTTCACCACTACTTCTGTAACGAACTAATACAGCCATAGTATTCCCTACAGAGAGTATAAACATTAAGTAACAACCTCAACAGCTACACAACCAAAATATTTCCAGTTTCCTGATGTACATATAAAAATAAGTCATGAGAGAACAAGTTAGCAACAGTTACTGTGCAGTTGAACTTACACAAAGACTGTCAACAACGTCTCTGGAAACATCATCAGTACCAGGTCAGTAGGATTCCCCTTTTTCAGCTTGCAAGTTTGCAATGTGTTATAAGACTTAAAACTAAAAATATAAGCCACAGTTTTCTCCCCTCAGGCAGTTTCATTTAAGTAACAGCCTCACTTTCTACAGTTTTGGCCTAACTACAATTTAAGCCTGTAAAAGCTGATTATTTACAAACTGAAATGGGGGGTGATCTAAGTCACAGTAACAGACCTTAAAGATTGTCCTGAAATGGAGACAAAAGCAGACAAAATGAAACACACCTGTCATAACAGCATGAGAAGACAAATTAGCAGAGATTTACCACCAGTAACTACTTGCAAGTCCCCCTCTGCCACCCCCCAACCGAAGTGGAGGAATGCAGGTCTTATCCCAGCAAACACAATACTGAGATGGAAGGCAAACCTCTCAAAATGCTGCGCACACTTAACACCTCCCAGGGAGAGGCAGTGCATACAGAACTTTTTTGTTTCCCTAAAATAGATCTGTAACACCTCTTCCAGAAAAAAAAGTTACGGTCATCAAAGGAACCAGACGTGCACTTGAGAGCTTTTCACATCGAGGATTTTAGCTTTGGCTGATTTCAATTTCAAGGCGAGCCAGGACTCTTCAAACAGCTCTAGACCTTCAAGGACAGAACCTGGAGAGGTTTAAGCAAGCGTCTGCTGCATTCCAGGTCACTGCCGTTTCTCTGAAGACAAAGTGTAAGGATCATAGTAAAGATCCTATTACAGGAAACAAAAGAAAACCAAAGATTTAAAAATAGACCTGTCATTGCTCACAGCAAACTGCTACAGTCATGAGAGCCTTCTTAAATGAAAGGCTGAGATCTGCGACAGGCGGACTTCAACTCATACCACAAAAACACGTGAGATTTGGGAAAAGAACCTGTTCTCTTCTGAAAGCTCAATGCATCATTTATAAAAAGTGTTTTTATACAACACTGCCAGTGCTACAGCTCAGTCCAGAATCTGAAAGTTTCCACCTCACGATGCCACCAGTAACAACACTGTTCTGCTGAATTAGTCTCTCCAGCACACCTACATAAACCCCTACTCCTTCAAAACCTGCTGAAAATGAGCTTCTCTCTCAATTTGGGGAAAATAAAGTAGTTTAGTCCCAGCTTACCACAAAAGTACTGACGGACACAAGTTATTTTAACACATTTTTATAGACTAACAGTTGGAAAGAATGCCCAGGCAGCTTCCCCTACTATATTCATGCCCCAGATTTCACAGAGCAGCATGTGGTTCTAAAAGCCTCGAGGTTAAGAGGCAGACCTGAGTGGGCTGAAATGACTGCCTGCTTCTAGAGAGCCGTCCAACACCCCCAGCAAAAGTCTTGACAGGAGTTCAGGTAACAGCCCTGCCATCGCCTTTGTCTCCTGAAATTCAGAGCTGCCTGGCTGGAAAGAAGCAGGCTGAGCTAGACCCCTACTGACTCACCGTGCAAAACGCCATCCCATTTGTCAGGGGAAGAAGTGCCTTTTAACAGATTAAGAGGCACAAGGGACCTTGGCCAAAAGCTTACTTTTTCCCATCCATCCACGGACCTTCAGCATATTGACATCAGTAACGCCAGCACAGGCACGTCTCAAGAGCTCGTTCTGAGGCAGCACAACCCCGCACCTCCAATCTGGAGGAGTTTATGGAGTTAAAAAAAGAGGCCCGAACCACTGCCCCTCTCCGCAGGCACGGCAGCCTTGTTTACCGGCGAGCAGCGCAGTGCCGCGAACCGCCTCAGCCCCAGGAGCCGAAATCCTTTGTGTCTCCTCCCGCAGCCGGGACACAGCTCCCCGGGCGCGGTGAAGGGAGAGCCCGGCGCTGAGGAGCGCGGCACCCGCGGCTCTTCCCTCCGCGCCTAGAGCCGCTCGCCGGTTGAATCCTTCCAGCGCCGGGGGCGAAGCCGCCCGCCAG
>NW_020799107.1:37850433-37867871 GCF_003259725.1 Athene cunicularia
GGGGCGCAGGGCCGCAGGGCAGCCATCTTCCCTGGCACCGAGGGGCCGCGGCCACTGCGGCCACTGCGTCGCTTGCACTAAGTAAACGGCGCTGGAAGTTCCTGAAAAGGCACAGGTGTCCTTCTAAGGGGAGTAATGAAGCAGATTTCCAGAATAGTTGCATCTAATTACTCACAACAAAGCACTTCAGTTATCACGTGATGAATTAAGGACATGAAAACATTTTAAACAAGCCTGAACAATTCTGAGCAGACGGACTACATCATTAATTCCCAGATAATATTGACCTTCGGGTGCTCCGCATACCTTCCTGACTCCAGCCCCGTGGTACAGGGCTTCCCCGTGGTGCTCCGTGTTTCCTGGAGACAGCAGTGCGATGGCAGGGCGCTCAGCAGGCAGCAAGGGCCCGTCCCACCATACCAGCAGCTCGGGCTGTGTGAAACCCTTCTGCCAGGTCTCATTTGTCAATCCCTCTCTGATACGTTAGCTTTGTTCCCAAAGACTTCAGCCTGTACCAGCTATTACATGTCCCTCTGCAACCGACGCGGGGCTGCCGTCATCACCCCACGGTACCTCTCACCCGCCCGGGATCGTCCTTCTGCGCTTATGGCTCAGCGAGGCCGTGTTTGTGTTCCCAGGACACCCTGACGTGCACAGCCCTGCCGCGGGTGGACGTGGAGCCCAGTGGGCTTTAACAGCCCACCACCCACGCCAGCAGGTGAACCGCAGAGGTTTCCTTCCCAATTCAAGGGAGGCCAACCCCAAAGGTCTGCGCAAGGACAACAGCAGGCCGTGTCCTTGCGACAGTCACGAGCCCCTGAGGCCGGCTGAACCGCCACCTGGGGCTGTGGAGGCAGCAGGGGAAGATTTCAGGCCAGAGAAGAGGCATGCTGCGCCCCATGCCATTTCTCCTATATGACAGGGGATGTATTTTGTTCTTTTTCTCAACACATACGGCACTTTCCAAGCAGTGACATGAGCATCTGTGAGACAGGAGGTGAGGGACTAAGAGGAGTGAAAACAGAAGACATGGAGACATAGCGTGAGTCAGGCTGGGACGATGAGGGTGGCAATAGCAGCGGTGGTGTCGGGGTGGGAAGTGAATGCTGGATCCCTTGGGAAAAGGCAGATGCGCCAAGGGTTTGGGAAGTGTGCTCTCAGAAGCTGCTTTGTGCGTACGGCCTGTTTCAGCACCACTCTCGCCGAATAGGGCCAGGATTTGACTCATTATGAGTAATAGGAATGTTTTAAGCAGAGAAGAGAATACTAATTCCCTTAAAAATACAGATAGGTCTGCGTTTGGCTCAACAGTACAAGGCCAGTAATTTTCCACAGCGTACTGCCAAATAACTGAATGTGACATTCAAGTAGCTCATGTGTAGGTGTTCCTCAGGAGAAAATACAGTTTTAACAAGGACCGTATTCCAAAAGAGAAGACTAAAGGTTGGGTATCTAAATATGACTTTACGGAATTGAAGTAAACATCTACATTTCCAGAAATGCCAAGCTTCCTTTGAGGCTCCACAGGTGGTGCTGACAGCCAGCACTTCTGAAAATCTAGCTGCTTATTTGCAGCCTGAAGCACTTTTGAAAATAGTAGCCCACACAGTTAATAGTGCTCCTAACAAAGGGCGACATTGTTGGATTAAAAGCCATCTCTAGCTAATGACAGGCTGCAGGCTTTCAGGTGACATGAGAAACTGCATGGGTTAGAAACACTTTGCATGGAAAAGTTTCTACTTTACTTCTGGTAGAACAACATGAGTTTTGGAGACTCATTTTCTAAGTAACCCACACAGGGCTCGCTAAGGGACGGCTGTTGCTAAGTGCTCGTTCAAAGCCGCAGAAGGAACCAGTGCTAGAAACTGGAATTAGGGCTCCGCAGCCCCTGCCTGCAGTCTCACATACTGGATCACCTCCAGTTTACATGCAGCTGATTTTGAATTAATAGTGAAGATGAGGGAAGAATTAGGTTAGTAGTGAAGTAATCTCTGCATAATCTGTAAAAATGTAAAAAGGGTTCTTTTTTCTGTCCTTTTGAATACCTCTTCTTACTCATAAACATCCTTACATATAAATTTGCTTTCCCAAAAGGACAGGGTTTTTCAATTATCTTTTCTATCAGTATTGTAAGTGTTGACAAGAAATTCCAGCTGTAGGTGGAATTTTATCTGTAATAGTATCATTTGGGGATAAAAACGGGGCTGAAGTCTGAGTATTGTGACGAGGTGTTCCATTTAATGGCCGGCCGGGGTGTCTCAGCATCGGGACGGCTGGTTCTGCCGCGGACCGGTGGCTTGGGGAGGGTCACCGCGGCCGTCTCTCTGTGCCTCCCTTGCTGGGAGGGCCCAGGGAGGGCAGCGAAACACCCAGCTCCTGCAGGTATTTCACAGCCCCCCGAGGAAGGTTGCACTGGATTTCATGAGTGCACTCGTACACAGCTGGCCTGGCACAGCCGTGCGAGGGGCAGAGCACCATTAAATCTGGGGCCTTCCACTTTACGGCAGAGTACCCCGTGTAGCCGCACCTTCCTGCCAGTGTACGGCTTGTAACTTTTTCCTAGATAATGTTTGTATTAATCAAGGTGTAATAATGACATGTCCACGTGAAAGGAGCACTATGCACATAAATTGCCACGCACAGACGTTAGAGTAAAGCCATTAATGTTAATGCAAATGTCGTGCTCTTTACAGGCAGAGCAGGCCTTTGCTGCAGAGCAGGTTCACCCTGTGATCCTTCCACAGAAACTCTCCCAACAAGACAGCAAGTATAGCAAAATCAGGCTTCTCTGTTTTGAAATTATTACCATGGTAATCTGAAACCCCGTTGTACTTTATAAATTCTGCCTCTCTCCGGAGCAGATGTAATTTCAAGACAGACCACTCTGCAACGCTTTGGGAGTGTAGAAACAGCTCGCGCAGTTTAAAGATGACATAAAGGAAATTTCTGGAAGACTGAGGAGTTGTTGGACCTCAGACCTGTCACCTCATTTAGTAAAGTGATCTCCCTGTAGCCCCCGATGTCTCCTCGGCTGAGCGGGAGATTGGCCGCTCTCAGGAGCGCGGCCTGGCGCGGCACACACAGCGTTCCCGGCACTCTCAGCCTGTCTCTCTGCTTCGGGAACCCCGGAGGCAGTTTCGCTGCATGGATGCAGCTCGGTGCGACCCCGCGGGCGGGGTGCGGGGGGCTGCGGGGAGCACTGTGCCCCTGCCGCGGGGATAGAGTAGGCAGGGCTGGAGGCGCCTGCCCCGGCCCGGGCTGTCGGGCGGGCACCGCTGCCAGCAGAAGCATAGTGGGAGGCTCAGGTCAGCACGTTGCCAGAGGCCTCTTCAGAAAAAAAAAACAAAAACCAAACCAACACTATTATTCCTTCTGAAACAGACAGTAAAAGATACTTGTGTTAAAGTACGTGAAATGAGGCCGTACATGAAAAAGCCTACCCACTAATTACTTGGAGTGGTGCTAAGGTTTTAAACTCTTTTAGCATTATTAAAATCAGTGCATAAAGACTTTGCTTATGGGCTGGAGGTGAGCTGCAGTACAGAAATAATAACCCAGATGACCTTCCAAGCTGCTGCTTGTCATGAATTATTTTCTTTCGCCTTGGGGAAACTTCTAAAAAAAAAAAAAATATATATATATATATATATATACACATACATGCAAATAAGCAAATCTTTCAGTTGTAATGTAGCGACAGTTACATCACTGCCCCTTCCCAAGCGTACAGCACAGTATGGTTTGGAGTACAGCTGCTGAAAAAAACCCAGGAAGTACTTGGATTTGAAATTAAAGATCTTGTTTTAATATTTAGCTGTGATAAATTTGACTGAGAGTACATGTATTTCATCAGGCGTCTGTGAGTCAGGCGCGTGAGTCACAAAAGGAGCCTCGCTCAGGCTGCTGAAGACAGCCGGCAAGGCCTGTCCTAACAGTTCCAGTGCATGCGTGCAAAACTCCCATTAATTCCTCTGAGGAGATTTAATTAGCATGAGGACAGGACAGAGGACATCCGCGCTGTCCCAGCAACTCTGGGAAGGGCCCGACCCTGAGTACCTTCTTCGTTTCTCCTCGTTCCTCCCGACATTGCACGCATGCCTTTATGCTGTAAATCCCACGGTGACATCAGCACCAGGTGCGATTCAGTGTGAGCACAGAGGGGAGAACCCAGCTCCCAGTGATTAACAATAACATATAATTGCTACTAATTCAGTTTTATACAAATTACACAGTATTATTAAATTAAGCAAACCATGTTCTTGCATCTGAGCATTAGCAGCATAACTCATTTTCATTCCATTTTGTAAAATAGCACTTGTAATTAGTCCTCTTTGCTTTCCAAACCGATCACATGCAACATTTTGTTTTTACCAAAACACCCACCAAAAAGTGTTCAAGTTCTCTAATTGCAAAGATTCATTTCATGCGGCTGCGCAACTTCTTTCTGCTCTGGGTGTTATTTAGGAACAGCCAACTGGAATCTATTGAAATTATGTCCAAAAAAATAAATGACTAAAACTGCTCCCCAGCTGGGTGGGAGGCCTTGCGTGCCAAGCCTCAGCCCATGAGAACTCTGGCACCGGCGTCACGGGGCACGCGGCTGGGCTGAGAAAGCCAGCAAAGCTCGTCACCATTTCAAACGCCGAGGCTGTGACACGGGCGAGCTGGCCCCTGCGGCTGACAGCACGTCCCCGGGGCCCCGCTCAGCGCCCTGCTCAGCCTGGTTTTGCTGCACCAGGCCCCGGCCCTTTCCTCCCCGGAGCCCCAGGCGCTGTGGCCCGGCCATGCTCCTGCCCGGTGTGGGTGTCCCCAGCATGGCCAGTGCTGGCCCTGTGGCTCCACAGCCCTGCTGGCACGGTCGCCCCCTTCTCTTCCCGCTTGGCTGGGCCCGGTGCTTTTTTTGGCCTCTGCTTCTGTCATCTGGCATTTAAATGTAACGAGATCTCTCCTTGCTAACATTTATAGCAGCAAAATATTTAAGTTCCAGGACTTGTAACACATGTTATTAATGTCGCGTTGCCAAGCCCAGCTGAAGGCTCCCCAAACCTTCCTCTGCGCTCGCGTCGGGTCCGTGCCAGCGAGCGGACGTCGCCCCTGGCTGTGTGGTGGGGGACAGCGGGAGCTGCCGGGGGTGACCGGTGTGGCCACTGGCACACCCCGCAGTGGTGCTGGAGCCCTCGCCATGCTGGCAGTGCCCGGAGGGAGGGGAACCTGGGAACACCAGCTGGGCAGGAGGTGGTGGCAGGCTCAGAGGGGTGACGGCTGTGTCACCTCCATCCCCAGCCAGGGCCAGGCTCGCTGCTGGGCCAGCTCCAGGAGCTGGCTGTGCCCAGAGAGCGCCGGCACATGGTGGGCAAGGTAGGGCCGGTCAGCTGGGTCCAGGTGATGTGGCAGAGAGGGGAACGGGAGAAGGACAGGCAGCCGTCAGCAGCCTGCCACAACCAATTAACGAGAGAAAGTGGTTTACAGTGCCTTATTGCATAATGCGTGTGCCAGGGCGCGTGTTTAAATGCTCCCGCTGCAGCCTGGGTCTGCAAACACCACCTGGGAAGGGCAGGTGGAGAGAGCAGACACGTGGCCCAGTCTGCACGTGTGGAGCTGTCATGTGCCCCCCTTCTCGCTCCGTGAGCCCGCAGTGCCCCGCTGCCCCCCAGCATGCTCCTGCCTCCCCCGCACCACAGCAGCACCGGAGGGGAGCTGGGCAGCGGTGCCTCACTCCCACAGTTGTCTAATAAAGATGTTCCAGGCACTATGAAAAAGCCTAAAGCAACACCAGACATTACCAAAGAGCCTCTTCTTCCCGCTCCTGATTTCCAACAACCTCCAAGCCTCCAAAGCTCGGAGTGACCAGGCTGTGCCTGGGACGAGGGATGCTGGTGGCTCCTGGCCACCGCTCACCAGCCCATCCTGGCCGTGATTTGGCGTTGTCCCAAAGCCACAGGTCCTGGACACCTCAGGGGTGGTGAAGAATAAGAAGAGAGGCTTCTGGTCCTTATGGTCACAGCAGGGAGCTTGAGACGGGAACCTGAAAAGCTCAGTCAGACAATAATGTAAAAACCCCATTTTTAAGCCTCCAGATTTTTGAGGCAGGCTCCAGCTCTGTCTCCTTACAGTCCAAAGCCCTCCGGTGGAGTTGAGGGAGCCCTTGCCTCTGCAGGAGCAAAGCAGGCAGCCACCAGCCGTCTTGGCCTCCCGTCTCCTCTTCTCCCACTTGCCTTTCACAGGACTTCCCACCTCACTGCGCCTGAGGAATCCCTCCAAGGTCTCATTGCCCACACCACCCCTGAAAGACCCGCTCTGTGGCAGAGTTCTTCAGCTTTCTGCCTGGAAGTCATAGCCAGGCTCTGTGCTGGAAAATCACACCAAGTATTTCGGAGCAGCTCTTGCCATGTGCTTTTCTGTTTGAAGAGCAGACACAGGAAAGAGAAGTGGACTGCGGTTGCCAAATTGAGACCTAGGAGCGAGAGGCGGCACTGGGTGCGAGGGCTTGGCCTACCCTTTCACACCGGCCAAGCAGAGCCTGCGATTCCAATGCCTCCAACGCACAGGGCATGAGATCAGCGCAGCAAAGGGCAGGTCCTCATCAGCTCCTCTGAAGTGAAGGCTAAAAGGGACGGCAGTCCCAGTCTGAAGATAGTTCTCATAAATCAATTCTCATAAAGCCAGGCACCGTTTTTATTTTCCTCTCCAACAGCTGATTAAGTAGCTGGTGAAGGGAAGACGTGTAATTCATCGTCTGGCTCAGGACAAGGAACCAAAGTCTGCTTGCGGTGATGCTTGTGAACAGCTGGAAAGGGAAAGAGGGAGAATGGCTGTTAATATTGGATGTGACAGAAATAACCCGGCAGTATATCAGAGGGCAGACAGCCGAATGCAGAGAAGGGCAGTGTGTGCTGTGAGATACCATTATATTTTAAACAAAACACTTTGAAAGGTCCCAGATTTCTTCAGATCTTCTATGACTGACATGGATGAGACTGCAGCCTGGCTCATGTCCTTCCTCTCGTGGATGAGCTCAGGGCCACCCAGCTGGCCACTACCCTGCAAGGCCCTGGCCGGGGAGCGCAGTCGCGTGCGGGGTGAAACCCAGCTGAAATCCACGGTGGGTCACCACAGAGATGCAGACAGCGCTGGAGTGGGCTGGGGTAGGGGACAGGGAGCCAGCATGAAGTAAGAAATAAAGCCAGGCCATCGCTGTAAAAAGGATGCTCTGCCCTACTGGCAATTTATTTGCTTTAGGCTTCTTTTTGCAAAGCAATAAGGAAACTCTAGATTTGGTGATAATCTGAGACTCATCTGAATGACAGAATCACAACTGCTGGCTGAATAACGGAAGTGCATTAATAATTTAGCAAAGTGAGAGGTATGTGGAAAAAAAAAGAGCAGCTACACAGAAAATACACTGCATGGCCACCTGGCTCTGGCCACACTGTAACCCTGCATGGCTGGACGTCTGAGCGGAGTTCACAGCTCACATAGAAATTGTCCCGAAGTTGTGAGCACTGAAACCAGGCTCCTCCACGGATCGACCGGTAGGCTGTCTGCCCTGGCATACTCAATTAAATTGCCTTTCTCTCATTACCTGAGAGGGGGGATGAGCCAGCAGAGTGGTACCAGGTGCAGGGGGGTGGCGGGGAGGCCATTGTGCCTCTCCTTTGCTAGTGTCATCGAGTGGGCAGGACAGGCCCCTGCACCAAGCTGCTTCTTTGCTTTGTCTCCTCCATGAGAAAGACACCGGAGCCACCACACTACACAGACACAAATTTAGCAGCGCTGGCATTTAAAACTGTGAGTTACTGCCCGAACCAATGACGGTGGCCTGGATGTGATTATGGCCAGGCTGCAGGGCAGGACCCCTCTGCAGCACTCAGGATTTTTGCTGGGTTTCCTCCATGGGTACCCAAAGATGCCCACGCACAGCCCCTCTGTGCCCAGCAGCATCGCACCCCGGCGAGCTGTGTCCCTGCCTGGTGTCACCTGTGGCCTTTCAGGCCCAGTCCGCAGGCAGGAGAGCTGGAAACGTGGTAGGAAGGAAGCTCCAGCTGTGCTTTTGCTTGGCTGCTGGGAACGCACCTGCCTGCTCTTGGATGAGTGGGTCTGGAGTACCAGGAGACCACAAGTGGCCCTCAAGGGGTCAAAATGCCAAAAATGACATCTCTCCCCAAGCTGGGCACCTCCGGCATGCTGCCTGCCCCCGCGCCGCTCCTCTCCCTAGCTTCTGAGCACCCCCAGCCCTGCCCGCCCCAGCGCCTCCTGCCCCAGCCCCCTGCCCAGCACACCCGTCCAGGCCAGGACCGGAGCTTGGCACTGGAGAACTCTCCCCAGCCCTGGTTTTACCTCCGCTTGAGGAGCCTTCCCGCAGGCTGCCTGCACGGCCAAGCTGGCCTGAGCTGCCCGTGCATGACCCTCCTTCAGACTTACAGAAATTGAGCTCCAGGCCGCCCGATTTTGCTGCTGGGGCCCAGCTCTGCTGTCAGGCTCTCCGTCCATTTCACAGCACCGGGCTGCAAAACCTGCCCTTGACTCTGGGATGAAGCACTCAAACGCTGGTTGGTGCGTGCACCTTCCCCTGGTGTTTGGGCAGTGGCATCTCTGGATTTAGCTGTTGCAGGGAATCAGGGCTGAGCAGGGCCAGCGGAGGGAGAGGGAGGTGGTGCAGCGCCCACTGCCCTCTGCGCATTTCAGTCGAGCTCCAGCGGCCGGGAGCTGCGCTCCCTCCTCCAGCAGCCCCCGGGTTCTGGCAGCGCAGAGTGGGCTGTGCTCGCGGGGCTAGGCCAGCAGCTCCGCCAGCACGGCCGGGGCGACCCGCACCTCCAGTCTGAGGACTGCGACTGTCCATTGAGGTTTTCATAAAGGCTTGGGATACACAGCTCAGAGTCAACTGCTAGTGCTGTCTTAACGGCTGCTATTTTTATCGCCTTGATAAAATAATTACTGCTACAGCTGGAGGTGAGCGCAGGAATGTAAATATTTATTCGAGGGTCTGTGTGCAGGTCTGGAGATGCAGTGCCAGCTCAGGTGAGGACTGACGTGTCATCAGCACGCCTGCCCGGCCTGCCAGCTCTGCTGGCCAGTGCATAAATAATTACATGGGAGCTGGATTTGGTTTTACAGAGGGAGTCTGTCAGTGCCTGCCGCACAAACAAGGAGAGGGCTGTGGCTGTTACCGTGCGAAGGCACCGTAGCACAGAGAGGCCCCGAGGTCACTCACGTAAGCCTTGTGGCAACGGTGGGACAAGTAATTACTATCCGCAGCAGCCGAACAGCAGGGAGGTCAGACGGAGCACAGTGCTGCGCTCTTGGCTCTGCCAGAGCCCCGGGTCACCCAGCCGGGTGCATGGGCCGGGGAGAGGGACCCGTCGTCCTCCCTCCGGCTCGTCCACATGCTCTTCCCTCCCGGCAGCGCTGCGAAAGGCAGAAGTGCTGACACTGTCCTCTTCCATCCCTCAGGATCTGTCCCGGTTTGGTCCGTTGGCTTCGTATTCAGCTGCACAGTGCTGGGGAGGACAGCCTGCTCCTGCTCAAGCTCAAGCCAGAACCGAAGGGCTCCACTTTCCTCACCGTTACGTTATGTTTCTGGGGTGGTTTGTGACAGACGGGCTCCAGCCCCTTTGCTCTGCCCCTGTTCTTCAGCACAGTCACTGATTTGCTTTTACTGTTTGTTTTCCTGCCTTCGCCCCGAGGCCGCCGCGTCTGACAGCCGAAAGAAGCCTGCGCTGGCCGCAGAGCCAGGCGATGCCCTGGCACCTGAGGGATGGGACTGCCTGTCCCCCGTGTCCCCGGGGACCCCGGATACATGAAAACACGCGTGTCCCCTGTGCAGTCAGCCGGGAGCGCCCAGTGCCAAGGGCAGCCTCCGTTTCACAGGGCTGCACAGCGCAGGGGGATGGCCTGGCCCCGGGCAGCTCTGGGCTCCTCACCGAAGATATAGCTCGTCTGCTCCAAAAATGATTCTGCTCCAACACCTGCAGCTGCTCAGCAGAAAGCCACTACGGGGCTGATTTTACCTCAGGCAGACACATCTGATGAAAAACGTGACAGCTTCGGTTAACCCCGCAGATGTCCCCACCTCACATGTCTCTCCCCGCTTGGTTTTCTGGCTGTAACTGGGTAGGCAACGCTGCAAGCTGGGAGTGGAGATGAAGGGGAGATGGCGGCAGGGCAGGGGTGCACCCAGAGGCTGCAGAGCCCTGCGGGGTGCCTGGGGGGGCTCTGTGAGTACAGCCCACGTGCAGGCGGGTCCCCCCAGGACAGCCCACTGACCCTCTGGTGCCTTCAGACTGCCCAGCCTGGAGCAGGGAAACATGGCAGGGAGGAGGGCTAGGCGAGGGAAGGAATACCCCAACAAGTGGAGAAATGAGGAGAAATGCTTTGAAATGCAAGCTGCATCTTTCACCATTGTCTCTGGGAAAGTGATTCTGTGTCACTGTGCATTTTTAAATAGCTAGCACCATCTAATAAAGAGCTGGCAGCATTCAGTCAGAAGTGAAGAGTTATCAAAGATAAGACTGAAATGAAAAATTCTCTCTCTGTGCCTACTGCATGAAGAAACGTTTCCACACAAGGTGGCACCTGTCTCCTTCCCTTCTTGCCTTGCTCCAGAGAAGCTAAAAGGAACCTGAAAATACTCTCTGAAAATTAACTCTGAGCAAAGAGGATGCATAATTCGTCATTAATTCACTCATCAGCGATCGGTTTTTTCCTAGGCACTAACAATCAGGAGCAGAAGTAAATTTTGCCGTGATCAAACTGGTGTTCAGCGGCGAGGAGCCAGCAGGACGGAGGCGCTGACGGGAGCTGAGCCAGCTCCCAGTGCCCGGCCTCGGCACAGGCAGACTTTCACCCAGAGCCTCCCAAGGCCTAGGGAGGGTCCTGGGAGCCAGAGGGGAGCCCTGCCCAGCGCCCTGGCTGCCTGAGCCAGGCTGGGGACACCCCGGCCCCCAGGCCCTGCACTTCCTGCTGCAGATGGGCACAGAGGTGTATGTGCTCCCAGCAGATCTGCCCTGCGCTTCAGCTGATGCAGCTTCATGTTTTGTGCCTATAACTTTAAATCACAGTTAAGGTGTTTTAGAGTGTTTTTCATACACAGTGCAGACCGGTTGTAGCTCTGCTGATGTATGACGTGCTTTTGCAGTCAAATGCAGGAGGCTGAAGAGGCCTGCCTGCCACTGCAGGATTTTGCTTTTGCTCCTGACCTTTCCACATAAAGAAAATGCAAAATATCACTGTATATTAGAAATAGTGTAGCTAGAAATAGCCTCTTGCATCACGCAGTGAGAGGGTGACACCACAGTGGTCTGGCTGAGACGCCCAGATGGCGCTGGGCGAGGAGTTCAGTGCCCGAGTCCGACAGCCCTGGGTCCATCCCAGAGCCGTGCTGGAGCTGGTCCCGCGGCTGGTAAAGCCAGGGAGTTCACTCTGTGCAGCATCCATCTAGGTCAGCAGACTTCAGAGAGCAGAAGAGTTATGAAGGAATTACAAAGATAGTGCCTCTGTCATCTTTTCTGTGAGAAACTAAGGATCAGGGCTTGTGGCTTTGGCGAGGAGGCTCTGTGTATAGACAGATGCTTCCTATGCCTCAGACTTCTCTTGAAATGCAGCAAATACCTCCCTGAAGGGCTGGGACCGGGCACCGGACACCGGGTGCCGTCCTTGGAGCTGACCCAGCACCAGCTGGGAAACATCCACTGGCAGAGCTGTGCTGGACAGTACCGGGGAGGGACACAGCACTGTGGGCCAGGGCACCCAAAACCCTGGGCACCCACAGCCCCAAGTACAAAATGCCATTCCTGACAGTTAATGTTTATCGTGATACTAACTGGCAGTTAAATTTTCAGTATTTCTCCTAAAATCATTGCTGGGTTGGGGTAGGAGTAGACTTTTTAGTGTATCAAAGCACTGTGCTCCAATTTTGGCTTTTAAAAAATGGCCTTTTCTAATATAAAAGGAAATATATTTCAAAGGAATGAAGGTCCTACATGGCAATCTGGACACCATGTTCTGCAAATGTCAGCTTGGGCTGACATTAATGAATCATTTTTCGTTTGGGTATTTTGCTGACATGGGAATTCATCAGAATGGATTGTCTTCACTGAAATGTATTTGCTTGTGACGAATTGGCCTTTTACAGGGCGAAAATGGTCTGTGTGAAAACTGCCAGCAGCCCTGTCTGAGAGGGTGCTCTCGCGCCTCTTCTTCCCTCCTAAATGCGCCGCTCACCCTGTGCCCGCGCCATTTCACCAGCTCCCGGGCTCCCACGGAACCCCAGAGACCTCGGCTTTGAAGACGGCCGGGCGCCCCTTGTTTCGAGGTTAAGGGTGAGCCCTGCACGCTGCTGGCGTGCTGCGAGAGCCTGGCTGCCGCGGTGCCAGCGCGCTCTGGCCCAGCGCTGCCTCCGCCCGCTGCCGTTGTCCCACAACTCACCGGTGGGCCTGGGGGCAGCTCCTGCGCTTCCAGGCGTGCGGACGGGAGCCCAAGCTCAGGCTGGGCCCAGGGTAAGCGTCGCCGTGAGCGCTCTGTGCACAGAGCTCTGAAGGTCCCTTTCAGATCTCACCAGCGCTGGCAGGGCGTTGCCGCAGGGGAACTGCATGTCCTTCAGCTGAACCAGTTCAGATTTAAACCCATGTGAGGGCTGGTTCTGGGTCTGAGAAGTAACAACAGAATTCCTACCTCATCCAATGTAGCTACCATATAATGCTCCCATTTCCAAATCATCAGAAAAATCACACCAATACTTACCAAACGCTACCGCTGCTGTACAGTGAATTCCTATGTTCCCAAGTTGCAGGAAACAGAACTCTTGCTCTGCAAATGGATTTGCATATAGCATGAAGAAATTCACAGCAGAGTGCTCTTCCTGCAGCTAAAACTGTCTTTTCTCCTGGCACATGGCAGCCTGTGGAGGTGCTGAGTTTCCCTGATGGCTTATGCATATTTAACTAACATGCACATTTGCAGAACAGCTGGAATGATGGCACTCAGTCGAATCGCTGAAGTATTTCAATATACAAATATACATCCACGGTGCAGTTTGCCCGAGACTGCAGGCGAACTCTGACCTCACACGATAGCCCTGATTCGCACGGGTCTGGCCCGGGCGACCTCCTCGGTCCTCCCGGCCTGGCTTAGCGTCGCACAGAGCCTGTGCTGCGGGGTGCCTGCTACAGCCCTGCGGCGAGATCCTGGCACAAACCTCCCGGTGCCGTCCCTGGACGTGGGGGTTCAGACCCCCTCTCCCGCCCCCGCCTACTGTCCAGGCTGGCAGGAGGGGCCCTGTCCCACGTTCCCCTGTCCCAGGCTGCTCACTGACTCCCAGCGGCGCCGCACAAGGGCCCCCGATTCCCACCATGAGCAGTCACTGCAGCTGCATCTGTCCCCGCAGCGCAGCACCATCGCTGCGCCACGGCCGCTCTGCCCGCCGCCGGGACCCTTCTGTTGGCTTTTTTTCTGTTTTCTTCTAAAGCCTCTGTCGTGCCCATCCGGGCACATCATGTGCAGGCTGAGAACGAGTCAAAGTCATAGAGCTCTCAGTTATCAGTCATATGAAAATATATGACCTATTTTTCTGAGTTGTCCAGGGCAAATTATTAACCCACTTCTCTCTGCCCTGACTTTATGTGCTGTTTATTTAGTTTTCTAATTAATTTCTAGTTTGAATAGCTAAGTGCCTCATCTGTTTAAAATGCTTAGTTTAATAAAAACAGACAGTTTCAAGCACTTCTAGCTTGCCCTGTCTGGGACAAGAACAGAGGACCATAGAGGTTTTCCTACCTTAGGCTAAAAAAGAGAAAAACCTGGTAGTTCGGTGTTGGGGATGATGCTCAGGGTGCTGAACTGGGCTCCTCCCCGAACTGAACGTCAGATGAACGTCACGCCCCAGGGGCTGCGAGGTGGCTGCTCCGTCATAAACGCTTAGGCAGTCTGGAAGAGTGTTAAGATAAACTGTGATTCTCCTGGGATATTTATATGCTTTACTGCACACTTTTCATCTGCATCCAGCAAATGCTTGGCACAAACAAAAAATTAAATGGGACGTGACCGAAGTGTACTTTCCAAGGGTTATTGCACTTCCTGAGTGACTAAAACCACTTGCCCTTCGGCCCCACATCTCCCACAGCACCAGAGACGCTGTCAGTGCAGAAATCCCGTGTCTCAGCGTGCGAACGAGGCATGGCCGGTGCTTTGGCCGGCAGCCAGCAGCCCTGCCGGGCCGGACACCAAAGGGATCTTTGGGTCATCTGGCCCCTTTACTCCCATCTGTAGGGAACGTGGGCATGTGCAGAGGCGTGGCACTGATGAGAAATCTTTGAGCCCTGTTTGCAGGGCAAGAAAGGAGCAGGGCCGTCCTGTTGGGCACCGTCGCGACCCGCCAGCCGGTGCCGGCACCAGGAGGCCCTTCCTCGGCACCAACTCTGGCAGCGTGGCCAGCAGCCCCGTTCCCAGGCAGCCCTCCTCTGTGTGGCACCCAGGCCCACCCCAGCACCCTTCACCTGCATCTTCCAAACTCAGCTCACGTGGCTGTGGAGACCCTTAAGGCCCCATCACCATTTATTTCTCCCCCTTTCCAGCGTCCAGTCTTAGCCTGGGGCTTGCTAAATCCCCGCCTTCGTGGGCCACAAGAGTTCAGCAGAAACCTTGCAATGTCTGGTGGTTTTAAACCTTAAAAACCTGGTGAAGCTGCAAGATCACTTACTTGCATGAAGGTCCTTGGTCCTCACAGCTGCAGAGAAAGGCAGGGGTGTGTCCTGAAGGCTGCAAGAAACCAGTCTGATGTTCATGTTGTCATTTTTAACCCCTCTCATGCTTCTCTCACCTCTCTCCAGGTCCGTGGTTGCCACCTGCCTGGTGCAGGCGCAGTGCCCACGGGCTTGGGCTCCCAGGCCCGTGGAGTGGGACGGTGGGTTGGGGGGAACACAGGCCAGAGGTTCTTTCTGCGGCCTCGGTGAAGGAGAACGGGGAAGGCCATAGGGACACATGGCCAAGAATGAGAAGGGAGATGTGTAAAAAGAGGTGAATTATTCTAAATATAGAGAAAAGGAAAGGAACTGTCTGAAAAAGAAAAAAATACACATATCAAGCCTGCTTGGCTGAGCTGGGTGCAGGGAAGAGGGGGGAAAGGCAGGGATGGCTTAGCAGTGCTCCTGCAGGTATGTCCACAAGGCACTGAAACGCAGAGCCAGCACTGGGGTGCCTCCTCTGACAGCAGGATTGATTCCCTTCCTGCATCTCCATCTCAGTAAACTCGGGTGAGGTCCAGTCTGCAATCCTCATTTTAAACTAATGGAGCCAGTGCAGGCTTGTCACTGCCTGGCAGCGCTGAACCCTCCATGGGGTGTAGGAAACTGCCGGCCCAGCCGTGCAGAGAGAAACTGCAGATCCTAACAAATCCAGCACACGAAGCGATGCTGCAGCTGCCACCAAGCCCTGCCGTGCTGCCCAGGCCTGGCCCAGCCCCACGCCAGCCACGGGTCGTCAGCGCAGGCAGCGTCAGAGGGGACGAGGCAGGTAAACTCCTACTTGTTGCCTGAAGAAAAACCGTTTCTCATCCTGTTTTTGAGCTGTGATTGGGCTCGATGAGCACAGCAGCAATATGAACTGCACTCAGGCCCCACGTCATTTGCCTGATTGTGGTCCAAACCTCCACCCAGCTCTCCCTCCTTCTGCCTGCACCCACAGGCACCGGCGTCTGCAACATGCACCCACAAGCCTAGAGAGGGAAGGACGAAAGGATAAAAATACCCACGGAAAAAAGAAAAAAGAAGAAAAAAAATCAACAACCCAGGCACAATCTGGATTCCAAGCTGGGGGAGCAGGGAGGAAGCAAGCAGAGGAGCACGGTTGCCGATGCTGGAGTTGGGGCGCGCCGCCGGGCCCGCTGTGCCCTCAGGTGAGGGTGAGCCCCTCTGCCCGCTCCCCTCAGCAAACCAGGCAGCGTTTCTTTCCTCCATGTTTTTCCTCAGCCCCTGTGGAGGGTCTTGAGATGACCAGGGGCTGCGGGGCCGATAGGAAGGGCTGGGGGCTCCGCCGGAGGTGGGCAGCCCCCAGGAAGGCGCTGCTGGTGGCTCCCAAGGGGATAAAGCGTGCCGAGGACTTGCTGGCGATGTCACCCCGCAGTCGGTGGAGGACTGGAGCAGCTGACTCTGCTACAGAGGCTCAGGGGAGCAGGCAGCTTTATGACAAAGCCTTGCCTTAGTTTCTTGTCACATAGGGTAGAGACGGTGGCTGGAGCACGGGTAAGCATTCAGGGGTGGTTGGAGGGGCTGTGGGGATGTGTGAAACTCAGCCGTCCAGCACGCCGTGCCCCATCCCAGGACGGCTGGTCCCGGCTCTTCCTAAAGCCCCTGCGCAGGACTGCAGGAGAGCACAGGGCAAGAGGAAAGGGCTGAGCCTGACGGCGTGCACAGGCCAAGCAAACACGGGTGGGCCGGGAGAGACCTGGCGGTCCTGGGCCCTTAGTGCTCCCCGACACGTCTCACAGCCGTCCTGGGGCATGGCAAGCTCCGTCCCTGTGGCAAGTGCCTCCAGCCAGCCCTCCCTCAGCCACAGGAGTGTCCCCATCGCCAGCTCCCGACACACCGTCCCCAGGACCACCCTCCCTGTGACACTGAATGGTGCATAAACAACACAAACCTGGGCAGACGTACTCTCTATCAGCAAGACAGAGTGCAGAGCAAAAAACACCAACAAGCTGAGAATATCCTGGAGATTGTTTCTTGTTTCAAGGTTGGGTTAAATACAGCCCTTATTGAGGATCTTGTGAATTGTTCCTGTTAAGACTGGAAATTCATAATGAAGTCACGCATTCATTTGTTGCAATCTCTTAATTTAAAAAATTAACATCTCAAATTGTTTTATTTTCTGCACATACTGCAGGAAACAGTTTTGTTGCTCAGAATGAAAATGTCTCCTTTCACCCCTAGCGTTGCCCCCAGAAGTGCCCACCCTCCGTCCAGAAGCCTCAGCTCTTCAGCTGATCCTTGGCTTTCTGCTGCCTGCGGCTGTAGCTGCCACCAGCCCCCATCCCGGTGCCGGTGCCCAGCTCTCAGCGGGGCTGTGCCAGCCCTGCGTGCCTGGGGCACGTGCCTGGGGACAGCCACCACCCAGTGCCAGCTCCCAGGGGGATGTGCCAGCCCCGTGTGTCCGGGGGGACGTGCCCTGCACTGCCACGATGCCGATCCCCGAACAGCCCCGGCTGGAGTCACTTCATCCAAGGTGATTTCTAAGCAAGGCCAGGACCCTGACAGAGCTGGCGCCTTGGCCAGTTAACAAAACTAATCTTGAGGTTGTTTCTCTGCATACGAACCATCATTTTGTCATCTCCAAGCATCTGTGCTTTTGGAAGGACAAGAGGTCTCACACCTGACCCTGCAGCGGGGCTCCTGCTCTGAGGGCTGAAGAAGGGGCAGGCTGGGAGGGCTCTGCCGCCCCCCCCCCCCCCC
>NW_020799107.1:37867921-37881485 GCF_003259725.1 Athene cunicularia
TTTGGCATCGCCAGCGTCAAGCGCCTGGAGCCGAGGTCACTCGTGTTTGCCCCAGCCGCACCGTGTCTGCACAGAGCCCGCGGCAGGCGCAGGGGACACCCCCCGGAGCGGGGACTCTCCTCCCACCACGGCTCAGCCTCCCCGTGCCCCCGTTCCCGGCCGGGGCAGGAGGGCACGAGGCAGGTCGGGATGAGGGGAGGATCAGACCTGAGCACGCTGTGCCCGTCGGCGTGGGATCCCAGCCTCGGCATGGAGACCAACGGCAGCGACAACCGTACAGCACCGCGCCCCCACCGCCGAATTTACCCGCACTTGGAAAATCGTCTGTGTGGGGCAGCAAGGGGCAGAGCACGCTGGGTCCATGCGCTGCCGGCTGAGGCAGGGCCAGGACAACAAACGACCCGCGGAGCGACGGCAGTGGCCTGGCAGGAGCCAGACAAATTCCCTGCGGTCTCTAGTGACTCCGATTAGTCCATGAGCAGTAAAAAAGACAGGAATTAGCCCAGCTTTGACACAAAATTCCTTCAGGATCCAGCCACCAGTGGAGCCTGGACGTCACGGGTGTGCTGGCAGCACTGGGATCCAGCCCGGCTGGGAGCTGGTGGCAGAGGCTGGCGACAGGGCCGCACGGTGGCACCGGCTCCTGTCGGGACATGGCTGGTCGGGAGCAGTCACCGACAGAGCCAGGGGGAGCGTTTCCGTGAGCCACCTCCAGGCTGCGGGTTTCTGCCCCGCCACAGGGAACGTTTGCTCTGGCGGATGCACTAAGGGCCCCTCCTGCAACAATCGTGTCTGGCCCCTCGGCCCTGCCAGTGGGGGAGCAGCCTCCAGCCAGGCCACAGCACTGCTGTGTCGGCCCTGCGAGCTCCTCTCGCACCAAGGCAGCTGTCACTGCCCTTGTGCTCGCAAAGGCCATTTTGGGGCTGCAGTGAGCGGGAACAAAGTGCAGCTTAAAGGAAGGCGAGGTGAAACCTAACCCAGCCTGGGCAAGGGGTCCCCACTGCTGAGCTTTCCTCTCCCATGAATCTCTATCCGGCGCGAAGGTGGCAGAGGAGCTCTGCGTCTGGAGAAGCGACACGCCAGAAACAACATTTGCTCTTGAAGCTGATCCTCGGTGCTGGGCCAGGGAAGGAAGTTGCCCAGGAAGAGCACCGCTGGGCAGTAGCGATAACCGCAATAAACCCTCCCGCTGCCGCCGGCGCAGAGAGCGACAGGCAGACCCAGCAGGGTGCGGGGGGAAACTCCACACAGAGCCGCTGGGACTGGGCCGGGCTGGGGCAGCGCGCTGAGCTCCTGCAGCGGAGCCACTGCCGGCTCCGGCCAGAAACTGGCGGGTTTAAACCCAACCGGAGCGGCGTTTCCTGCGGCGCATGAGGGGCCAGGCTGGTGCTCACCGAGCGTGCGAGGCCACTGCCCTGGCACCGGCACCTCGCGGGCAGCCGTGTGGGCACAGCCCCCCTCTGCCTGGGCAGGGTTCAAGCAGAAAGGTGTCTGCAAAGCAGGCAGACTCCTGCCCGTCTCCAGGAGTGGCCACAGTGCTCAAGACTGCAGAATGGGTACGCAGGGAAAAGCAACACAACCTTGTCCACAACTCCAAGAAACTTCCCTGCAAGGAAGCAGCAGTGCTCAGTTCCTCCAGTGCAGCAAACGCAGGGATGGGTGGATCAGCAGCTCCTCCAACAGCTACACACGTCAGGCAGCTGATTTCTGCCTGAAATAAATGGGTTTGTGACAGCGTTTCACCTCAGGGGAAAACATGTCCCGACAAGCTGCTGTTACTCGCATGCCCTGAGGATTTGTGGTGCCTGGTTTCTTCTGAGAGAGTTTTACTGACTTCTTCTGAAGCCAGGAACAGATTTATACCAATAATAAACAAGACAAAGCAAAGAGCCAGAGCAAACAGTCGATAAAAATCTACATTTTGCCCACCTTGTTTGCTATCCTGGATCTGCACAGGGGGAGGGCAGGGGCAGGGAGGGGGGAAGCTCTGCGCGGTTGGCACACAGCCCTGTTTCTGTCAGGTGAAAACTCTCCCCAGTGCTTCCTCTGCTCCTTCATGCCGACTGCCAGGAATCATTACTAGAGGAATACACCAGACATCTCTCCGATTGTGAATTTTCATAAGCTCTCTGCTAACGAACCAGAACTGCTAATTTAAAAGCTGACACTAATGCACTGTGTGAGCCGGGGCTCGCTGCGAGGGCGGCGGAAGGGGCACAACCCTTCCCCTCCTGCCCAGCCCCAGGCCCGCGGGGCTGCCGGGGCCGCTGCCCTCGCTGGGGACGGGGCTGCTCCCCAAACGCTGGAACATCTCGTTCAGCAGCAGCGTCGGGGAGCAGAGCACTGGCACCGAGGGACCTGGGGAGAGGAGTCAGGAATGGACCGACTCGAGAAGGAACTGCCCGGGCTTGCTGGGAGCAGACAGAGCAGCTTGGGCAGGCCGCGGCGGGGGGACGGCGCCGCCGCGCAAGGACCGACGGGCGACTGCCTGTGCGAAAATAGCACTGAACATGAGGTGTTGGATGGGCGCAGGAGCGCTGGCTCTCCCGAGCTCTTCTCTTGCTGAGAGCCTGTCTAGATTGCCATATGTTACTCTGCCGTACACTTCATCATGCTTTATTTGTCATCCCTTAGCACATGTGCGAACAGCTCTGCTGCCTGGCACTTGGAAAGTCTGAATTTAGCTCTGAATCAGTCACAAACAAACACTCGCTCAGGGCAATGAGCTCCCCTTCGCACCATCCCCACTTCCCCACCCTGCCTCGCAGAAGAAGAAAACAGTCAAGCAATTGAACCAGATGAGCGTTGTAGGTCCCTTTCAACTGAAAATATTTCTCATTCCATTCCATTCCTGCAGCCTCTGCCGTGGCAAGCAGGAGGGCAAACAGTGCCTGAGACACACAAGCCGCCCCACAGTCGGTGAGAGCAGCACTGTCACACCTCAGCCTGGGATAGATTTAAAGCCATCCTGAAGGAGAACAAGCACGGGCAAAATAATCACAAAGGAGGGAACCAAACGTTTGCACAGGCCAGGCAGCGAGCTGACCAGCACAGAGGCAGGTGCCAAAACCTGGGCAGCAGCAGCGGGTGCTGCCCCTTCCCTTCAACATCAGTTCTGGGAAGCCAAAAGCACGAGTCAACTGCTTCCCCTGGTGCAATCATGTTTACTTAAAAAGAACACGCTTGTCCCTGTTCCCTTGAACATGGCAGGGGCAAACACCAACAGGAACATTGCTTACTGGCGATTTCTCAGCCTGTCCGTCCAGGCAGAGCTGTGGCTTGGGAAGGTTCCGTCCCTGCTCACTCAGCAGCGCTCCCCCCAAACTCTCACCCCTCTGCCACACACAGGGTGCAGGGGTCTCCCGTGGGACTGGGCACGCAGGGGGCAGAGCTGGAGCCTCACTGACCACCAGGCAAGGACATCGGGGATGGCAGCTGGGAGTGCTGGAATGTTATTTTTAGTTCGTAAGTAAATATTTAACTGAAGAAGTTGTCCATGTGCTCCAGGAAATTGTTTTGTCCTGAGATGGTTGAGCCGTGCAGGTGCAGACCTTGCCAGGCGTGCCCACAAACGCTCCGCCAGGAAAGGTGGGGAAGGGGGAGAGGTGGGAGCGCCACGTTCAGCAGACCCAGGCAGTGACCTCTGCCCAGGGAAGCGCGGGGCCGCACCGCTCCCGCCTCGCCGCAACATGCAGCCAGGTGCTGCCTTTCCCTCCGGCACCACCGGCTGCCTGCTCAGTGCAGCCCCTGCCCAGCCGTGCCCGGTGCCCACGGGGGGCTCAGCCACTGCAGTGCTGGTGTTTCACGGGCCAAAGTCCTTTCTCCGAAGCCTGCGGGTGTTGGAGCTGCTGGAAGATGATGGAGCGGGGCGAGTCCGTGTGCCGCTTCGTCACTCTCAGCTGCGCTCCCTTTGCAGCAGGTGATTTTTGCACCCACTCATCCCACGGACTCATCTGGACTCAATGTGCAAGCTGTTCCTTCTCCTTCGGGCATCAACAACAACCCGGGCCCCGTATGCCAAATCAGCCTCTCGGCAAAGGCTGGGGAACTGCCCTGGCTCCCCCCAGCCCGGGGCCAGGGAGGCCTAAACTGAGGTGTCGCCTCCCCAGCATGCTGACAGCTGCCACCGGCACAGCAAACCTTCCTGTTGTGTTCTCCAACGCAGGTAATGCTAATTGGACAGAACTGCAACAATCCGCCTGCACATTAATTGCAACGTGCCTGGAACACTGGGGATTGTGCTGAACAGCACAGCAATTGCACACGACAGGCGCTTCACGGCTGCAGGAGGAAGATGTGCGCAGCCCCGGGGAAACTTTTCCTGTGCACCTCACGGTGCAATCTGGTGCGGTCTGAAAGGAAAAAGAGCCTCCAGATCCTTATTCTTCAGGAGTGCTGTGGAGCGTCAGTAATAACTCATCCTTGGCAGGCAAATGTTAACAGCATTCAGGGAGGGAAGAACTTCATCAGAGCAGAGAAATCATTCCAGCCTGGCTTTGGTACGACTCCAGCAAGCCTGAAATACCCGCCAGGGCTCTGCTCTGCTCCCATCCCTCCTCGGATCCAGCCTGACCCTCTCTGGGGCGAGACACCCAGCTGACACTTTTCTATGCCTCTGGTTTCTAACGCTTATTTGCAGTTAGATGGTGTCTTGTAATTTTAAGGGTTTGGAGGTGTATTTGCCCAGCAAAAGGCTGCCTCAGTTACAGCAATTACCTTCCCTGCCTCGTTAGTGGAACAGGGCCTCGTTGCGGCTGTAGGCAGGCCACACACACAATGTTTCTAACTAGGGCTGCAGCTTTGAATGGACAGCAACCGTGCGCTGATTGTCTTTCATTTATTTTTAGTGCTTATTAACCAGCTAAATGGCGAAGAAGAAAACCACCATGCATGAGGGGTGAGGCATCTGGAAGGAGGGGGCCTTGCAAATCCCTCCGAAAGAAGCCAAAGCCGTCATTAGATACCAGCCCAGAAGATGGGGGTGTGCAGGCAGCAGGTGGGCAGGAGCGGGGCAGTGAGCCCAGCAGGGACCAGCTACCGAACTGGGGGCGTGGGGACCAGCAGCAAGGCTGGGGGAGGCAATTCCAGCCATCCGGGGGGGGTCAGGTGGGGGTCCTGGGTGCAGGAGCTCACCAGCACCCGGGGGATGCCTGCCCCCCAGCCCAGATCCAGCCACCAAAGCCCATGGCCTGCTGGGCCTGACCACGTTCACGTGGCTCCAATTACAAAAGTTGTCGAAGCTAAAAAAGAAAATAATAAAAACCTCTGTAGGCAATTAAGGTTGCCCAGGGGCTGCAACGAGCCCACTGGCTGCTCCTGCAGACTCTTCTTGCTTCTCTGCATTCACTGCTAGGACAAGCGTTTGCCATAACAGCCAGGACCTGCGATAGCAATCACATAAATCACAGAGAAGTGATCCGAGATCAAAAGCATCGGCTGGCAAAATCTGCACTGAAATCAGAGGTGTTTATTGGTTCGGTCACCATGGTAATTAATTACCTAGCACTTATCTGCTTAACCAGAGCTTTCATCTATCATTCCCAGGCCAACAGCAAAAGCCAGATTCTGCCCCTCCAGCCGCTGCCTAAAATATCTTCCAGGGCACTGGCTCAGCCGTGCCAGGACGGGCAGCAGGACCCATGTGCCCAGCCCTCTCCTTGTGCACTCTGCCTCGAACCGCGGCTCAGCTCGCTGTTGGCAGACGCACCCGGGAGGCGCCGAGCATCGACCCAGCGCCTGCAGCTTGGCCTCCTGTGCCTGGGGGGCCGCCCTGGCTGCAGCGTGGCCTCCACGCTGCCCTTGGCTTCGAGCCGCGGGCGGGGCCGTGTGGCTACCCCGGCGCTGCCGCCTGCTCCCCAGAGGCCGTCCAGCACCCCATGGCTGAGCCGGAGGTGGGTGCAGACAGAACAAGCACCACTGTCTGGGCACTGCCGAGAACGAAATCAGCCTCTGCAGGCCAGGACGAGTTGCTTTGCGATCTGTTTGGGAACGGTGCAGCCTCTGCCCGTCGCTGCACCTGGGCACTGCAGCCAACGAGAGAGACAAATCCACTGCAAGTCACTTGTCAGGGTTAAGAGCCAGGAGGTGAAGCCGGGGATTGGTGGGGACGGGTACATCTGCCTTCCAACGCTCACCTGGGGAGCATCTGCCCTCTCAGACAGTTTCCTGGGCCACCCAGGAGGACCACGACGCTTTGAAATGTAGAAGTCGTCCTGGCCTCCAGCGACCCCACGCTCAGACGGGCTGGCTGGGGCGAAGACAAGCACACCCCAGCCCTGGGGAGCACATCCCCTCAAGCACTGACACAGCCTGGGGCTTCCAGCACCGGGCATGGGCTGATGGCACCCGCGCAGGGACCCGCCGCTGCCTGTGGAGCTTTGCTACAACATTAACTCCTTCTCTGTGCACCCCAGAGAAACGCAGCTGGGTTTGAATTTGCAGCAGGTGGGCCAGGGAAGGCAGGGCCTGAAGCTGGTGTGCGGGGCAGGAGCGCCCTCCCAATCCCCAGGGCCCCGCGACGCGGCGGTGAACCCGACAAACCCTTGGCACAAAGCTTCGGCCGGCGACGGGCGGGCCAGCACCCTGGTGTGCACGTGTGCCGGCCACATGGCCCGGTGGGCAGAGGGCCAGCGGGTCAGCGGCCCCGTGGAAGGCAAGCCGAGGTTAATGGTGACACACCTGCAAAAACAGCCAATCTGGGACAAACCGCAGCGCCGGCCGAGGAGGAACCTCTCGCACCTGACGGGGCAAAGGGGGGCGGGTGGCGGGGGACCGCGGTGCCACTGTTGATCTTGGGAGCCGCACAAAGCGAGGAAGCGTATTTAACCCCCCGCAGAGACCCTTCAGACCTCTCCTGAGCTCCCAAACCCAACAGCTGAAGAAATAGCGGGGTGTTTGCCTTGCCTCCACCGCAGAGTATTGCTTTCAGCTGACTCCAGGAAAGCTGCTATGACCGAAACAACAGACTACTCCGGGTGAGTAACTGGAGGGTTTGAATTTGTTTTAGTAAGACAAGAAAAATGTTCTCTGGGTTTTAAGACTTTATAAAATTGACCTCTATTGTTACTAAGTTGCTTTCCTTCTATTAAAGCAGGTGGAAGGGGAAGGCAAACTGGCCTCCCGCTGCCTGCAGAATCTGAATTTGAATTTCTGCTTGTACTGCCAGGCAGTTATTTGGGACAATATAAATATAAAATCCTGATTTGCTAAGAGCTTAATAAGCTGTCACATACAAAACAGCACAGTACATTACCCGCTAGATATTTCTGTCAGAATTATGTGAAAGGAAGAGCTAAGGTTGCCATTGACAAAATTGATGATAAACACTGAGAAACGCTTTTTGCCAAAGAGGCAGCCACAATAACGGCGACGTCAGAGGGTCACCAACAGTGCTCGACGAGGAGCTCCTGTGACAGTGGGGCTCTGAGAAAGGCAGCCGTGCCCCTGTCCCATCCCTCCCCTGACACTGGGGCCACGTGTGGCCCCCGGGGGGCTCCCAGCCACCCCTGCCCCATCCTGCCCTCTCCACACTCCCATGCCAGGGCCCAGGGCCCCTGACCCCCCTCTGCCCCGTCTCCCCACAGCAGTGGGCTAGTCCACGTTAAAAACCCACACTTGGACTCGATGGAGGAGGACGTGCTGTATCACTTGGACTTGGGAACAAAGACGCACAACCTGCCGGCGATGTTTGGGGATGTCAAGGTAAACAGGAGGTGCCCGAGGGAGGCAGGAGCTCCCGCCCGCAGCTCTGCTGTCCCACGCTCCCGCCAGAGCAGCGGCCGGCTGCTCGTCCAGGGGACCCGGCTACCCCGGGCAGCCTGCACAGGGAGGTCAGCCAGCCTTGCTTGTTTTGGGCAGAAATCCCAACAGAAAATTACCCTTTTAAAAACCTGTAGTTCCGTAAAACCTAATTTTATATTGCCCCCGTGTTGGAGGGCAGACGGAGGAAGCATTTGTCCAAAGCATCTAATCATCAGCTACTGGAGACAAGGGAAGGGGGATGTAGTATTTTTGGCTGAGACCTGCTGCTGAAGCCAGCCTGTCATGATCCGCATCCTCCTCCGCTTGGAACCGGAGCCTTTACCCCCAGCGCCAGGGTCCTGGGGCCGAGCCACGGGCAGGGTCCCGCCCCCCTGCGCCACTGGAGACAGATCAGCAGCGCTGTCCTTGCAGCCACACACTGGTCACCCTCCTACGTTCAGGGAGCATTTTTTCCTTCAATATGTAAAATTTGTCCTTTTTGCTTCCTGACTTTATGGCCTCTGTGTCATCAGCAGTGCTCGCTAATTGCAGTCGGCACTGTTGATAGAATAAATTAAATGACGAGCTCCTCTAACATCTGGTTTTGCTTTGCTGTCAGTAGAAATACTAATAGCTTAGATTTGCTGAATTATTTGAGATTGTCTTGGCCTGGGACTGACACCGAATGTGTGCAGCCGTGCAGCTGTCTGGACCTTGCTTGGTTTTAGTGTTAACTCCTGGCTCAGAGACCCTCAGTTGTTCTGAAGTCCCCCGACGCCTGCGAGGGAGCGGTATCCCACAGTGCGCTTGGGGAGACGCGCCTGGCGCAGCCCCCCGCCGCCGCACTGAGACCAACTCTTGGTACCGGTTTTAGCTACAAAGCACTGACACGTTCCTATGTTACTCCCAGTTTGTCTGCGTTGGGGGCAGCCCCAACAGGATGAGGGCGTTTGCCCAGTTCATGCACAAGGAGCTGGGACTGGCAGGTGACGGGAAGGACCTGGCAGACATCTGCGCGGGGACGGACCGATACGCCATGTACCGGGCTGGGCCCGTGCTCTCCATCAGCGTGAGTACCACGCCGTGCCATGCTGCACCACACCGCACGCGTTTTCCACCACGGGTGTTCAGGGCGGCCCCTGCCCCAGGGTCTGAGCTGCTGCCAGCGCGGCGCCCATCTGCCCTGGTGGGAGAGAGGGTGGCCAGCACAACCTCTCCCTCCCGCAGCCCCGCCAGCAGATTTTTTTTCCTCAGTTTTCAGCTGTTGCCACCAGCACAACCTTTCAGCCGTGGTAAAGCTGCTTCTCTTTGAATGATATTTCTCGGTATCCTACATGTTTGGTTTAAAAAGCTTTGTATTAAAAATGAACATGCACATATTTTGCTCAGCTCAGCAGCCTGGCAATCTGAGAGGCAAAGCCCACTTCCCACCACGCATGAACTATGAAACATTGCTGGAACTATTACACACATGAGCTCTGAAGTAAAAACCTTGCTTAATTATTCTTTAAGAGCAGAATTTTGGTACTGCACAGAGAAAAGGCAAATACGGGCTGTGCTGATGAGTGCCCATACTCCAGGGCTGGGTCCTGCTGTCATTTCTTTAGGCACAAGATTAGTCTGATTTGCAGGAGACAGCGTCACCCACGTGACAGAGCTCACGCTCGGTACCTCTGACCAAACCAAACCTGAATGACGGAGAAGCCTGAGGGAATCAATCTGACAGACCCAGCAACCAGTGTTGCTGTTGCCCGGCCTGGCAGCAGCCGTGAGGTGCCCAGATGAAAAGCCCACGCTGGGCTCTTGGCTACACGCCACTCCTGGGCCAGCGCAGAAGCCATCGACCCCCTGGCTGGTCCCTGCGAGGGGACGCAGGGCAGAGCACGCACAGAGCCTCCCCCAAAAACGCTTCGTGCAGAGCAGCTGCCAACATCGCATTTTTGCAAGTTGCTTAGAAACACAAATGAACTCAAACATACCAGAGGCAGGGACACAGTTTCCTGCTTTGAATATTTACAATGAGAATAAATTTTTTAGGCATTGGCAGATAAGTCAGGCTGATGTTCTGGAATAACAACATGCAAAAGTTTTTGTATTTAAAACACGATACAAGCCTACAGACCATCAGTCTCACCAAACGAAAAGAGACAAAGCAGTATAAGAACTGCCTGCATACGTTAAATTAACTCTGCTCCTTCACGTGTGCTTCCTTCAGGTTTTTGAGCATGATAGCAAAATCAAAAAAACGTGAGGCATTTCTCATGGGAACAAACAAACCTCACACCACCAAATGGGTTTTGTTTTTAGAGGTAAAGCCGAGAAAAGAATGTTGGTTGAGCGATGGAGCAGAAAACTGAGATGATCATGTGAGGGGGCCCTGGGGAAAGAAGAGGCAGCCTCGACAGCTCATGATCTGCCAAGCGTCTGCCAGCCCCGAGGAGCGGCAGCGGTGCTGGGGCAGAGGCCGGTCCCGGGGCAGGGGGGAGCCCCAAGCCCTGGGGACAGGAGACACGAGCCAGGGAGCAGGACTGGTGGCCTGCGAGGCACGAGGCTTCAGTGGCAAAGGCCTGGCCCCGAAACCAGCCCTCACCGAGGGGCACAAACATCCCTGGTGCACTTGGAGCTAGCGTGGGGCGGACGGGCTGGGAGGCACTGGAGGGGATGAGATGAGAGCAGCCTTAAAGGCATCAAGGGGAGGAGAAGAAGGTGAGGTGCTTCACCTGGGCAGGCTGCAACACCACTCAGATGTCTCTCCCCCCTCCAAAAATGGCTGTTGGCCTCAGCAGCAGCAAGAGGCCACAGCAGAATCCCAAGATTGCTGCCATCACATACCTGCCACAGCCCCACAGAGAATGACACTTCTCCTTTCTCTCCTCCCGACAGCATGGGATGGGCATCCCTTCCATCTCCATCATGCTCCACGAGCTAATCAAACTGCTCCACCATGCAAAGTGCCGAGACGTCACTATTATACGCATCGGTACTTCCGGAGGCTTAGGTAAGCTATCCATGGTCTTTCTTGAGAGCTATTAATAAAAAAAAAAAAATCCTCAGCAACAGGTCATGCAATGATAAGCTTTAGCATTTTGTTAGGTCCCTGAATACCAAACAAGGTGTTATTTTGTTTTGGGTTAAAACCCAGTGAATGGCTTCACAGAGTGTCTATTTCTGTAATGAACAAAGGCTCCGACTTCACAACAACCGGGTGCCACAGTTCAAGCAGAAAACACTTGACTGGAAGCCACCCTCGTGCTGTGGGATCCCCCTGGCTGTCCTGGTGCCTGCAGTCCCCTGCGCTGGGGGTCCCTGGCTGGGGCAGTGCTGCTGCCTGCACAGGCTGGGGGGGCATGATCTCTGCAAGGCAGACGCAATCAAATCGCCGTTGCTCAGCACAGTCCCACAATCACTCATCATGTGCTGATTCTGTGCATTTTACTTGTACATCTGTGCTACCACATGAATTTCAATTATTCTCTCACATCTGTTTTACTCACTAAAAAGAATAATCCTGCAGTCACACGTGTATCTGTAGAGGTTCTCCTGTCATGCTGAAGCTCTGCAGCAGGTCACAAGTGTTATGAGCTCTGGCTTAGCCTCAGCCCTCATTTTGACAGGGGTCGAGGCCGGGTCCGTTGTAATCACAGACATGGCAGTGGACTCCTCCTTCCAGCCGCGGTTTGAGCAGGTGGTGCTGGATGATGTGGTGGTGCGGAGCACGGAGCTCGACAGGGACCTGGTGGAGGAGCTCCTCACCTGCAGCAAGGAGATTCCTGACCTCCCCACGCTCATCGGCCACACCATGTGCACCTACGACTTCTATGAAGGTAAAATGATCTTCAACTGTCCTTCCTCCCCCTGGATAGTGCCAATTCTTCACGTTCTGGTGGAGGCAAAACTGCCAGAACATGCAACCCCCATTTCGGCCCTTGGCCAGGCCAGCCCTGCAAAGAAAACAGCCCCTGGCCCACAGTCCTGCACAGGCCTGGCAGCTGGGGTGGGCTGAGTTGTTTCCTACGAGGCTGTAACCTCAGAACTACCAAACACTAGAAAAATGTCAGGAAGCCTGTGACATTTACGTAAACAGACTTGGGTTACTCTGGAACCGTTTCCTTTGCAAAATTAAGTGCTGATTGCAGAGTAGATGAAATGTAATAAATGAAGAATTAATAACCTGAGGACTATTTATAAACCTTAGGATCTGCTCGCAGATGCGACCATCTGTGTGTTGCTCAAGGCCATGTTTTATTTAAACAAAAAGCTATTTGAGAGGATTAACAATGGGAACAGCAATAAAGCGAAGTGCTCTGCCCAGGTTAGCGCAGCCGCAGGTACATCTGACGCATCAAGGACTTTCCATCCTGTGCGAGAGGAGCAGCTGCACCGGGCACGGCTCTGGGACAGCCAGAGCCACCCGTGGAGTCTGAGGAGAGGGCTGGGACAGGACCGAGGGGGGAGCGGGGGGGAGCATGAGCACCCCGGGACCCCGCTCCCGTCAGTGCCGATGGCACCAGGCAGGGAACGCTGCACACAAGCAGCTCCAGCTGCCTGCCAGCCAGGGCAGTCCCTGAAGAAAAGTGAGACCGAAACGAAGGGTGTTTTCCTTTCCCCAGTGTTCCGTTTTTGCCCGGCCTGCTGCACCTCTTCCACAGCTGCATGGCGTTTTGGGGATTTAACCTGGCAGACCTCCAGGGTGGGCCTATGCCACCGACCTCGGAGGAGCTGCGATGGGCTGCCCCTGCAGGGGCAAAATACGCCCCGTGCTCCACACCTACGGGCTTGCTCCTCCTTTTTACAGATGTTAAAACCTGTGCAACTTCCTCCTCCGTGTGGAGGCATAGCGCCCTGCTGTAAACAGTGAGGTTAACGGGAGTTAAGTAACTATCAGTCGGTTTCAGACAACATGCAGGCACTGCTGCGCGTCCCATCCAAACCCCTGCTCACCGTGACCGCAAACCCGCACGGGGCCAGCAGTGACGCTTCTCTGCTTCCTTTCAAGGTCAGGGAAGATTAGATGGAGCATTGTGCTCTTTTTCCAGTGAAAAAAAGTTAGAGTACTTAAAAAGAGCTTACGACGCCGGCGTGAGGAACATTGAGATGGAGTCCACAGCGTTCGCGGCCCTGTGCAGGCTGTGTGGCCTGAGAGGTGAGTCCCCCCCGGCCGTGTCCGCCTCCTCCTGCGCCCCCCAGCCTTGCCCCGGCCTAGGAGCTGGGTTTGCCCGAGAGTAAGACAGCCCGAGGGCCAAAACCGCATTTCTAATGGTTTTAACTATAGAATGCACTAAAACAAATTTTGTGCCTCAATAAAAGTTTTAGAAGGCCTGAGCACATGTTAGGCACAGCCAAAGTGAGGCCTTGCTCCTCCCTCTCCTGGCCTTCGAAGGAGCCCTGGCGCAGCGGCCCAGCGGCCTCCGCCTGTTCTGCTGGAGAAGGAGGGGGTGAGCAGGGGGTGCCCGGTCCCCGCGTCCCTCCACTTGGGCCCCTCGGGCGCGTCCCCTGGCACGGGCAGCGGGACCAGGCTCCTCTCCTGCCCTCGGGGCAGTGTCCGCAGGCAGGGGGGTGCCTGCCCTGGGCACGAGGTCAGGCACCCCCGGCTGTCCCACAGCCGCCGTGGTCTGCGTGGTGCTCCTGGACCGTCTGGAGAGTGACCAGATCCGGGCGCCGCACGAGGTGCTGCGGGAGTTCCAGCACCGGCCCCAGCGCCTGATCGCCGCCTTCATTCGGAAGCGCCTGGGGCTGCGCCCGCCGGCAGGGACCGGGCTGTGCCCCGCCGAGTGAGAGCCCTGCTGCCGCCAGGCCGAGACCAGAGCCGGGGCCAGGGCGGACC
>NW_020799107.1:37881535-37898825 GCF_003259725.1 Athene cunicularia
GGGCGGACCCGCAGGCCGGTGCCCTCCGCGACGCAGGCGGGAGGTGGAGCCGCCGAACGCCACCGAGCTCTGACTGGCTTCAGCCGCACCCACGGCCCTGCGCGCCCCGGGTGGCTCCGGCCAGACTCGTCACAGGGATGGGGATGGACCCGCACGCTCCTGCCCCCCAGCCTGTGGCTGGAAGGGACCGTCCTGCCGGGGTCACTCCGGTCCCCAGCGATCGCCTGGGGAGGAGACCCCTCTGCGTTCAGCATAAAGCCAAAGCCTAAGTAAATGACATGCAAAATTCACCCGCGCTTGTGGCCATTATTGCGATCCTTCGCTGTTACGAGGGCCGTCCAGACTTCCAGTCACGCGCTATGTAAAGACGCGCCCGAGGCTGGGGCACAGCAGAGCTCTGCAGCGGAGCGGGGGTGCCGGCAGCCCCTCGCGCCCACAGCCCGGCCCAGCACCTTTGGCCCCGGTGGGGTTGGGCACGGGGTGCTCGGGAACCCTCGAGGGGGATGGAGCACACGTTACTGGTACAACCTCAACCCAAGCCCACGTCCCTGCCAGGGACTGCGCCTTTCACCCTCAGCTGTCAACCGACACACACCAACCATCCAGAAAATCATCTTTAAGTGTCTCCACAGGCTGTAGGACACTACGCTGCGCCTGGGTCGACTGGAGGGGTTTTTCATGGAGGGTCACCTACAGCCTACAGCATTTCCCACTAAAATCCCTTCCAGTTCTTCAGGTTCACCGAGAAGCTTGCTTCCAAATTAATTTTGACATCTTTGGAACAGTAACTTCCAGGATTTAAGACTTCTGATAAACAGGATTTGAACATATCAGAAAACCTGGGAGAGTCTTATGATATTAATGACATTAAGAGCATGAAACACGTAAGTATAAAGATCCTGACAGACATGCGGAGGGGCCGTCCCTGAGGTACTTGTTCTCCTAAAGCCTCCTTCAGCAGCAGCCTCGGGCTCCTCTAGTCCCAGACAGATTTCCACACACTGGGGCTCAGCTCGACTTGCCTCCTACGTGTGGGGGTTTCTCTCGGCATCCCTCCGGTGAGCGAGTGAGGCCATCCAGGTTGCTCCCCAACGGGACCCCACTGCCACCATCCCCCTCAGCTGCTCCAACAACTTCCCAACACTGACCTAGGGTTCTGATCATGGCCCGTGGCCAGAGCGAGGTGGAACATCCACCCCCGTCCCGTTGGCGCTTGGCCAGGCCGGGGCGGTCTGCAGGAGCTGTCCTGGTGAGAGCAGCCTCCGGCTGTGCTGAGCAAAATCCCTGAACCCAGTTTCACTGACCTGCACATTTTCCAGGCTCCACTGTTACATGAAAATCCCTCTAAAAATCCTCATTCTGGCCTCACAGTATCAATAACGAGCCCCAGTTCACGGTTGCAGGGTGCTGGCACAGACTCATCGATGTAAGTGGATGGATTCCTGCTCGGTCTGTTCCCTGAGAAACAACAGATGTGAAGACAATCACAAGACACTGCCTAAAAATCAGTGCCCTTTATTTCAAACACAAATGTCTGCTTCACATGAACTTCCTTTTCTCATTAATGTCTCAGTATTTATAAAAGATGACAACTGTAATCTGAAAAGATTTTGTACCACTGAAATTATCTTATAGATGTGCTTTTAAAGGCAAAGGAAAAAATAATAAAATCAAGTGCCTTAAGTTGGGGATCTTCTGTTTCTGGAAAGCAGTCTAGCAGCCAATCTGGTCTCCGAAAGAGAAGAAAAGCATCACTGGTCTCCCCTGCAGGAACATCTAACAAGTTGTGAAGCTGGCCAAGTGTGTTTTAAAAATAATGAGTTACCCCAAAGGAGATACCAAAATAAAATGCACAAATATACCCAGAACTGTAATTTTAGCACACACATGCAAAAGCTAAGCGCAGAAGACACACAGCTCCCACGGCTTTCGGGCAGTCTCTGTAGTGTTTCTCTCCCCATTATAATACCTCAGCTCCAGCACTCGTGTTGCTCCCGGCCTTCAGCTCCGCTTGCTCTCGGGAGTCTGTCACACCAGCTCCCCCCACCGCTGGCACCTCTCCTAGAGCCTCCGTCTGCTTCTGCATTTGCACCCTGGAGCACCCCGGCCAGAGCCACCCCCCGGGGGCTCAGACACCTGCGCAGATCAGGCTCGCGCTGAAGAGTTTGCCAATGTTACTGTCAGTTTGGGGTGTGAAAACTTTGCGTCGCTTGTCTCTGATGGCAAAACATTTGGTGTGGAGCCACTGGAGATGCTGGGCGGAGAGGGGCCGCTGCCTGTGCTGGGCAGGGAGCCGGTGCACAGTAGCTACCAGCCAAACTTGGCGTTTGCCGGCCCTGCGCCACGGGCTCTCAGCCCCCGACCCTCCATCGACAGGGGAATTCCTCTGTTCCACAAGGCACCACAGGTGTGGGATCCCTCAGCACCCCCAAGGCATTACAAGGCACCAGCGAAGGTCCCCTAAGTATCTGGAGACACTACAGGGAGTGTTCAGATCTCTGAGACTCATCCTCCTTTGAAACTTTTGGTTAAACTGCTAATTCTGACTTTTATACAGGTTTTACACTTCTCTTAGGTAAGGCTTGAAAACATTGTAAGTTACAAAATGAAATGACATCAATTTCCCTTTCATTTAATAGAATCATATTCAGTAGTGTCAGCTCTGAAATAAAGATCCCAGATCTGAAACGTTATTTCTAATTTATACTGAAAGACTGATCTGCAACATGAAATTGCATGACTGCTTTGCAGTAAATATGATGCAGCAAACTTGTTTCTAAATATAGACAAAGGTTAAGTTTCTTATAATAATCAAGGAATAATAGAAACATCATGATAATGAAGATTTTATAATTAAAATAATCAAATTCTCAAGAAGCCTGGAATGAAAGCTGTGGGCTGTATTCATGTATCATAATCTAGAGTGACTGTTCTGCAAAGCTATTTTGGATTTCTGCTGCCAATTAAAACCCAGAGCTCCTACTCCAGATGCCTCACTCAGATCGGCCCGCGCAGTCTGCTGGAGTCTTTCGCGTTCAGGTGTCCCGTCTGCCAGAAAAGGGACACGGGAAATTATCCAACAGCCTACACCCACCAAACCTCGAGAGAACCTCCCCCAGGGCAGGCGTGGAACCGCGGAGCACGGCTTGAGAAAGGCACGCTGGTTCTTTGGATGACGGCACGCACTGAGGTCTGTGACACAGCCTAAGGGAAATTTATTTAAAGTGTTCACATTATAGGCAAGACAACACCCCTGAAACTTCTCCACTCCTGGTACGAGAGGCGCTCTACATTTTAAAAGCTGTAGATTCCATATCTCTTCTTGGGAGCTTCAATGGAGGAATTTTTGGCAAAATCTCTTTTGCATAAAGTGTTTTGTGAAGTCCAGCTTCTCGAAGAGCTAGCTCAACACGAAGTCTGGGGTCAGAAATGATCTGTTAAAATAAACCACAGCAATGATAAATAGAAACAAAACAATACTTCCCTCATGGAGTGTATCTTACAGGTCATCTGTGAGTGTATGTATCTAAAAAGTTTTAAAAGACAGACGGAAAATTAAGGTCATAGAGTTAAGCCTTCAAAAGCAGAGCAGCTCTACAGTGAACAAGCATTACCCCACTGCACGCACCTTGATATTAGCCTTTTAAAAATTAACGATCAGAAACTATTTTAATAAAGAGCCCTGGCTGTCATTCCTCAGCAAAACTCAAAGGGTAGATGGGAAACAGTGACTTTTTAATTCTCCAGTGTTCCCCATCAGTGCAGCCCTTGCTTTCAGCACAAGACTTAATCCCTCCTGTTTGTTCCTGTGGAACCTGAGCGCTTCACGCGCAGTATGAGTTTTCTCTCAGCACTGCCTTGCGACCGCATGGCAGTACCGCTTCCGTTTTACAGAGCAATAATTAATGCCCACGGAAATTACTTCTAAAATTTGTCAAAAGGTTGTCTGGCAAAATTTGAAGGCCTCGTCCAAATCCTCCTGCCACGGGCTGTGGCAGGGGAGCACTGAGAGCACAGGAGAGCGTCACAGAGTCCTGCCCAGTGCTGCTGGGACGTCACCGTCCCCCCCCCAGCTCAGGCCAGGCCATGCTGACATGCTGGGCAGGAACCACAGCCTGAGCACTACCAAAACCCACTGAGGCCAAACGGGAAGAATATTATGAGCATTCGGGTATCAATCCCAAATACGCATGTTCACAGGATTTTTAGGCTAAGGCTTTTCAGAGCCCCACACCTCAGTCAGGTTTGGGTAAACTTTAATAGCCAGGCAAAAACTACATCTCTTGTACCATGTCTCTACTTTACCAAACTGAGAAGCTTTAAAACATCTTAAGATGGGAAATGCTGGACAAGCTTAGTTATAGAAGTGGTTAAATTTCCACTTATTCAGTGCTAAAAGAAAGCTTTTATGCCATAGAATTATACCATAGCAGTTCTTTTTCTGTAAATGTATTTTTCAAATTCCAGAGTGGGAATAATTTCAAGTGCATAGACTGAGCAGATGGGGAACAGTAAGGGAATCAAAAAATCTTCCCCTGTGTTGCTTAATTCCATTTGAAACTGAGTGAGCAGTGTCCTCAGCAATCTGGGTGACCCGAGGAGTACAGTTACTTCAGTCTCCTGCTTCATTTAGACCTCACTGGCTTCCTCTCCTTTAGCACTTGCATATCACATCCCACCTGATCTTCAATCCAGGAATAGCGTAAATATGGTCAAGATACTAGTTTTCAGCTTATGAAGAGATTTGAGCTGTGCATAATCTTCTAAGAAAAAAGAATTGCCCATAATGAAGTTACCTGTGACATAGCTCTCTCGTACAGTCAGGAGAACTTTTATGCTGAGTCAATTAGCTTCAGATACTTAGTACAATGCTAACTGGAGCGGGTGGAAAGGAGGCATTCTTTCAAGTAAATCCATAAAAATGCAGTTTTGAAATTAAAAAGTAGCAAACAGATCAGTCAAAAGGCCCCACGAACATGGGAACCGCCCAGTGGTCCTCTTGGGCGTTTCCTTTCCACAGGGGCGGGGACGGGGGCTGCTCCTCAGGGAGCCCCAGGAGCCCCACGCCGGACCCAAACAGCCCTTTGGGGCCAACTCTCGTGCTCCTCCAGCACTACTGGGTCAGAGAGATCACCCCGCCTATTACTCCCAATGTCCTTATTTTGATGCACATTATATTCTCTACTGTACTGCTAATACTGCTGTTTAGGACAGATTATTAACATCGCCCCCATCTATCACTGTGAGGGTCCGTGTACATGCAATAACCTGGAGCGTGACTCCAGACCCCCACCTGCCGCTCACTGTACGTATGCAGCTGAAACAGCGGCTTCTGGAGGTCAAACTCTTCGTTGGTTCCAACGCCCATCCGAGCTTTAGATGCCACCGTATCAGCCACTACTCTGGCTGGATCCAGTTTTGCAACAACGGCGACCTAAAATACAGGATATGAAAATAACAATCAGTCTGTGTAGACACGAGGTGAGAAAGGGTTATTATCAATAACACATCTTTTGAGAGCAGGATTAGTTACCTGGTTTAAAAATTTCAGAAGTTGTTCTTAAACCACTTTGTATCCATATGTAAAAGTTGCAAATCTTAAAACTTGAACCCAAAGTAAAACCACTTTGACAGAGAATAATAATCAGGGAGGGTTTTTTGCCTGTTTCCCAACAGAGACAATTTAATTGGCTGGACTTCACCCAGAACAACCACAAGCTGTGAACATCTGTCCTTGAAAACACAAACTTGAGAGCTGGACAGCATTGCCATGAAGAGAGAGCTGATGCTGCCACCTCATCACATGCTTACGCTGAGCTTTAGGCTACAGAAGATGGGTCTTTGCACCGTCCCGAGGCGTGTGGCCCCGTGTGGCCCCAGCCACAGGGCAGCCTTGGCCACAAGAGAGGGGCAGGAGCAGCCTCGGCTCCAGCAGAGAGCAACGTGAGCTCTGACCCTCAACACCAGCAACCAAAAGGAACCAGATGACACATAATTTAGAAATACCCACAGTTCCTGCAAGTCCAAACTTTCTGCTTTCTCTTCAGATGGAAACAAAGGTGTTCAGATCAGCAGATCACAGTTTTTGCTGAGTCACGGGCAACAACCCTGAATGATATGACACAAATAATGAAATTCTTTGGGCTTTTTCTTAAGTGTGTCCATCTTAACTGTTTAATTTCTTGTGGGTAGGTCAGTATCCAAGATTCTATGCAGCCTTTTTCATTGCTTATTTTCTTTGTGTTAAAATATGCAGATATAGGCTAATGCTACTTTGGAAAATACAGAAAGATGCAGGAGCAAAATAATCCAAGTCAGAACACCATCTGAATGGCTAAAACCAGAAAAATATTTAAAATTGTATATGATTCTTTTTTTTTCCATCCCTTTAATAAAATGTCATCTTTGTATTTAGAGGCTGTCAAAATACACAGACTGGATGACTTTACTAAAGACCTTGGTTTTTTCCCCCATACAACCAAAGGGTGTATTTTATGAAGCAGTATTTCATTAGTGTGAAATACAGAAAATAAATATTGGTTATAAAAATGTAATGAATTGGGAACTCTACCATCCTGGTGAAAAGCCATTCTAGAAACATTTTCTGCTTTGGTAAGAGAATTGGGCCAGTCAGAAGAGATGGACAGATCCTGACCAGCCTCTTGCAAAATCTGACACAAAAGACAACACAATTCAACCCATAACTTAGAAAAGACATGAGAGTTATTATTAAAAATGCATTGACAACCTAAAATAACACTGTTAATACTGCAAAATATTTAATCAAATCAGATTATTGAAACTACAGCGGTTTTGACTGGAAATGAGCCCCAGTTCAACAGTCTCAAAAAATGACTGAAATAACAGACCAATGATCCCTTAATATTAAAAAAATAAACAGGTTTGTTTATCCCTGTTGTGCTCAGCTCTCCCACAGAAGATTTGACCTCTGTTGTATTTTTCTTTCTCCTTGACTTTGTGCACCCAGCTGCTGACATGAAAGCACTTACAAGGCCACAAACAGCCCAGGAGGGACTAAGGCAGAATTTCACTGGGGTGTGCGCTGCACTGGGATGGTTAATCCTGAAGCCAAGGGACATGCTCAATGTGCGGCCGAGGCTGCACCAAATACCGTAGGTTTAACCTGGGGAGAAAGCTGCTGCATTGCTGCTGTTTACATCATCCGAAATCAAAAGGGTTTGAAGAGCACCTTTTCTCCCTCCCTTATTTTCCTTTGGCTGCACATTTAAGCTGCAGGTCCTGGGCTGTAAAGAATGTGAACTCAAGATTTTTCCTTCTAATCTTTGGAGGAAAACCAAGGAAATTAGATAGAAAAATATAAATGAAGGTAAAATTACTCCTTCAAAAGTCATCAGTAGGGAAAAAAAAGTAGCACTACATTTACTATAAGAAACATTAGCAAGCATTTTCTGGGCTGTCCTTAACATGAAAAAGTTTCACAGAAAGTTAAATCTCTCTCTGAAGAAAAGTCATCCAAGGTCTGTAAGTTTTCAGAATTTAAAAAGAATTTAAATGACTCATAAATCTTGCCTAAGACTCAAGGCAGACTTAAGATTATTAAAAAAAAAAAAAAATCAAAAGAGAAATCATATCCAACCCAGAAAAAATAGTATCTACCTATTTTCAGATATCAACAGCTTCTACAGTGCAATTTAACATCATAATGTTCCTGTTGTCAGAGTTACAAAGCACTCAGGATTTATAACATGACAGAATTACTGTTAAAGTCAGACCAAAAGCGCATTTTAACTTCTTCATTTATTTGCTTTTGATAGATCATCCTTTTTATCTTTCACGTAATGTGACAGTATGTGTTTATCATTACTGTATATGAAAATACAATATACAGGAAATAAAACCACCTGTTGCCGGAGTGCTTCAAGGCATTTCTCTCTTTCCTCCTCTTCACGTGCTGCTCGAAGGGCCAGCTCCTTTTTCTCCAGCAACCGTTTTTCTAGTAACGCTTGTCTGAATTTTACCCTGCGAAACAGCATGTGTACAAATGGAGAAAACACTGGTCAAGGGGGATTTTCTGTTTCTGTTATGATATTTCAGTATGAAAACTAGTCTGATGTTTTCTATATCCACCTAATACGGTGATTCATCAAAACATCTGAAAAATCCAGAAAATGCTTTTTCATTTGAATGTGTTATTTTTGCTGGGAGTTTTTTGGTTTGGGGAGTTGAATTTTTTATTTCTTTTGGGGGTTTTGTTTATTTGTTTTAAACAACTTGGCTAACCATTCAGATTGCATTTCTAGAAGGCAGATTTTCTCTAGCATGCTTTATATAGCCCTGTTACTCTTCTTTTCCCCATTTTCTTTGCCAAGAAGAAATGTTCTCTGACATCTGTGTATGGCAGAAGAACTCTTTCTTATAACCCTTTCCATTAAAAGAAACACATCACTCCAATCTTGTTACTGGAAGAAGCAAGAAAACTTGAGAATGAACTCCTTCTTCAAAAGGAAAAAACTGGAGGTTAGCACAAATAATCCTGAAACTTTACCTATGGCATGATTTTTGCTGGTCAGCTTTTCACAATAGGTTCTTACAGCCCCGGCAGCACCACTGCGACCGTATTTCCTCAGAGCTGGCGGTGTGCTGCCGAGCTCCGTTTCTCGGAGCTGCAGGGCGTTCTCTTACGCAGGACTGGCCACTGCCACGCTTGGCATTCAGACATTTAGCCTTCTTTGCCCTTCAAATTTTAACTTGCCTTTAGAGAAATGGAGAAGAGCGAGCTGCTTCAACTGCAACAAAACATGTATTTTTATTTTTTACTCTCAAAATTCTAGTAAGCTCAGAGGAGCTTAGAACTTGTGAAATGAACTAAAAAACTCAGAACTAAACGTGCAGTTACGTTAGTAGCCAGAAAAGACCAGGGCATCAGTGACCCGGTGACAATGGCCAGGACACAGGGATCTGTCCCAGGGGAGCGGGACGCAGATGCCTGCGGGTGCCCCAGAGAGACTTTCAGTTCCTCCCTCTTTGGGCAGGTGGATGCCTACAACAGTAATCTTCAGCGTAATCTTGCTCCAGTGAGAAAGCCAAATATTTTTATATGAAGAAAATTTAATAAAAAGCAGATACTAATATTTTCCTGAAAATGACAAAGATGGTACTGACAACCCTTCCCTCTGCTCAAGCTGCCTACTGATACATGTTCTGAAGAACTCCAGCATTATCCATACAAGATTCAGTGCCCTGGACAAGCGAGGGGCACTCCTCCAGGTCTGGCTTCCATCCTTGGTCTCTGCTGCGGAAGATCCGATGCCCACGGCAATGTAAAGCATTGCCAGAGGGCAACGGGCCGGGGCACAGCAAGGACTTCGTATCCTGCCATGGCTCTTGTTGCTTCTGGGAAGGTTCATGTTTTCACGACTACGGCACCCTCAGGAGATCATCACCCTGCTCACGCTGGAGAGACCAAGGCCAGTATTAACAGAGATTTAAGTTTCACTGTCAGAGGGCAGTGGCAGTGCTTTGAAATCAACACTCGGAAGGCAGAGAACTTTGTAAATACATATTCAACTGTACACTGCATTCCTAAATTGGAACATTCCTCCAATACTTTTTATACTTGGCTTTAAATGTTTACTTGAGCTTTGATTTCACAGGGTCCACATCCAAATAAAGTTGCTAATTCTCTTTCACTCTATTATACGTAGTAATATTTTAGCTACTAATTGTTCAAAGTAAACTTAATTTTATAGAAAAGCTTAAAATTAAAATGTCTTAATACTCAATTTTGACTTTAATACCACAGTAAGTAACAACTTTAATAAATCACCAGCTGAAAAATGAGCTTAGCTGATTCGTTTCAGTAAAGCTACCTTTCTGAAGTACTGTGGGTACACACTTATGTAATTTTGGATAAGCATAATTTCATTAAAACTCTGCTTTCAGACACTGTCTCATAAATATTCACTAGGAAACAATGAACAACTATGTTTATTATGAAAGCTTTAGCAAAACTTTTTTTTGCCCCACATCACGACGTATCCTGTTCACTGTGGTCAGCTGAAGCAGTCTCACAGAAGCAGCAGAAAGTGTTATTTTAGCAGCGAAGAAGATCTGCCTGTTTCCCCGTGACGGAACCGATGCCCCGTGTCACCAGGGCCCGAGGCAGCGGGGACAGGAAGCGTTTTACACGCTCATTCCACCCTTTGGGACGCGGCCCCCGGTTCCGAACCTCTAGAACGTTGCTGACTCAGGCTGCAGAGGCAGTGACAGCGCCGTGGCCACATCCCAGCCCTTGGCTCTGGGGACTCACTCTCAGCCCGAAGCAGAGCTGCCCCAAGCAGCGACTCACCCACAGCCCTCCCGTCTGCCCACCCTTGGGAACGCCTTCAACACCCAGTTGTTTGCCCCCAGGTTTTCTGGATTCTCTGGGTTCGGTGTCCCCCAACGCAGAGCACCGAGGGGAGAGCGGGAGGGCTGCCAGGAGCTGGCGAGAGCTGGCTTCAGGACAGGGCAAGGGGAGGTCACAGGCAGGGAACTGCTGCAGGGGGCACATGGGAGGGAGAGCTGCGCTGCACCCCCGGCTGCCAGCGCTGCACCCCAGCCAGCTGCCGTCGCTGCTGCTGGGGGTTAGTCAGGTCCAGGCCCTGCAAAGAGCCACCCTTCAACCCTTGCCCCCGCTCGCCCCCCCTGCTCTCGGGACTGGCGGCCAGGACTGGCAGCAGGACCGGCGCTGGGTTAAAACACCTGCAGATGTTTCCCACGTGCTGCCTGGCCGGAGAGCGGGGCTGGGCCAATCGACTCCCCACAGGTAGGGAGTGAAAATATTTGCACAATTTTATGCTAAATTAATTCTCACCCTGCAGCATTAATGCAAAATCTAATGCTTGGGGGGGGAGAATGTTCTTTTAGAATAGCTTATGTATATTCAACCCTTCCATAGCTGAGGGACTTGATGGAGGACCTGACTGAAATTCACTGCATGGATTAACAGAGGGGGAAGCGGACTGTTGGCAGCAAACATCTGCCCTTCTGGATGCTGATTCCCAAGGTGGAGTAAGACCCAAATGCAGTTTGTGGTTCTCGATACCGCATTAAAAGGGCACCTGTAATTCCGTGTCCTAAAGCCACGGCCCCGCAGAGCTCACGGGGCGTTCAGGAGAGCTGGACGTGTGGTGCTGCAGCAGCAGCCAGGCCCACACCTACACCTCTGCTGCCAGCCGACCCCTGCGAACGCCTCCTGCCCCCACGCCCTTCTCCCCCCACAGCGCTGCTGAACGCCCCTAAGGAGAACACCCCCTGTTCACCCGGTGCCGGCTGCGCTGCGGGAGCGCTCCTCTCTGGAGCTGTCAGCTGCTAAACCTTTCATTTTTACTAAAAATCGGATCAGAACTCTCTGCTTTCCCTTTCAAACGTGGCCAGCCCAGACCTCTTCTGACGCACACCAGCAATCAGAGCTCTTTTCCAGACAGTTTTGGTCTCAGGTTCTTAGCCTGAAGGAGCTCAAATCTGAATTTTCTGCATCATCAGCAGGATCAGAGCCAGCGAGAGCGCGCAGCAGCCCAGGTAAGGGCACCACCACCCCGTTCCTGTAGCTGGACCCCTACCAGCAAACACCACGAAATGTGTGGCAGTAGAAGGAAGCACAAGAGGAGTATGATTTTCACCTACTTTGGGGACCTTTGATGTGATCTGGGCAGACCCAGATCCTTACCCAGTCCCTGTGGTTTTTTAAAAGACTGTTTTAAAATTTTGTATGAAATGACTGTTGGATAAAAAAAATGAATACAGAATAGATATTGTGCTTGGAACAGAGATCACAACACAATCCTCTTCCCCTCTCCCGTATTTCTGAATGCAGATGGCATTGCTTGTTAGATTTGATTTTGTGTGGCACTTGCTACTGTCACCATCTTGTACTCGATCAACATCTACAGGAACTTACATAAACTTAAACCCACTGGGGTTTAGGCACGTGCTGGGTAGCCAGCTGCTCTGAAGACAACAGTTCTAAGACATACACGCAACATAAAGCTGCAGCTACCTAGGAACTTCCAGGCCCAAAAATATAATCTCCAATCCATTAAATGTCTCCACTGTCAGATAGTCACCGAGCAGAGGAGTTGTAGAAAGCAAATGTGGACTTAGTCACTTGGAATTCTACATCCAGCTTCAGGTGCCTTTAATGCTCTTCTCTGATCTGGTCACAGCTCTGGTTATTCAGCATCTTGCAAGTACCAAGCAAGACCTGAATAAACAGAGCACTATAGTGACTGTGATAATAATTTTCCTTTTTATAAACCTTATTACTTAATTTTAAATTAATTTTAAAAGCAGTTCAGGATAACAGCAAACCATTTTTAATGTCTTATTGTACCTATTAGAAACTCTATGCACTATCCAGGCCGTATCTTGTACTTGGAATAGTCTGTCAGCTCACAACCCATAAGTCTTTTCCTTTCCCAGAAAAGCCTGTAAAGGTGTCAGATCTGAACGGTGGCACTGGCCTGGGCCAACTTTCACAATCAGTTCTGCAAAGACTCAAAACCAATTTGTGTGCTGCAACAGGTGAAACATGTAAGAGTACTGTGAGTTTCTTCAGAACTGCAGTTCTGCGCTCTGACGTGACCATGCCGGTGTGTCTGCCTCCCTTCAGACCTACCTTAAAACGCCTTACACCATACCTGTAGCACTACAGTACCTAATGACAGTAACATCTCTGCCCTTCGTTGATTAATGTTTCTGAAGGCTTTGAAGATGAAAAGCACGAAGTAATTTCAGAGAATTATTAATCTCCACAAACTGTAAGCATTTTCCTTTAAGCTGTTTTATTTGGTACAGTGTGCCAATTCTGGGACACACAATGCTAAGCATTTACCAACTTTTGATTCATAATAGCCCAAAGGTGTGATTATTTCATTCCTGCATTCCTCAATGAACTGTGCCATTTCCTTGTATTTTATTCTGCAAGGTTTATTAGCATAAGAAAAAAACATTCCCTAACTCTATGGCATAGCACAGTGCACAGCTTTAAAGAAAAGTCCTTTTTTCCTCATCAGTTCTGCTGAAAACTCAATAATTCAAGTACGTGTGTCTCTTGCTATGAGCTAAAATCATTGCAGGTATGTTTAAGGAAAGGCATAGATATATTTGTAGCATAAGCATACGGACATTTAAATTTAGCTGTCATTGTAAATTTAGGTATTGTAACAAAATAAGGTCAAAGTAGTGTTTCCCTGAAATGCTTAAGACCAAATTTAATATTCTAATGCCAATGGCACTTTAACCCTATTTTAATTACATTTCTGGTCCATGCAATTTGGTGGCTCCCTCTACGTAAAAAAAGCAAGCCTGTGATTTGAGAGCAATCATAAGCAGACTGCGTGCTCTGTGACAGAGGAACTGCTCTATGAAATCAGGTATTTCCCCGCAGGTCCTTAAAGGCCATCCCCTGCAATGAGGACTGGGCAAGGGTTCAGCTGTTAACGGGCTGAAGTCCTAAATTACATCAAACAGGTGAAGAGCAACTACAACTAGATGCACAGTTTAAGACCCTCTAAAAGAATAATAATTATCTTTGAGGCTGTGAAGTGCCTGATGTGCTCCTCTCATACGAAACAAACCTGATTATAAATAATTTTGCAAGGTTGGAATGCAGAAGATCTTATTACCCACACAATTAAAAAAATCTCAAAGGGAGCTGGTTTTTATGGGTGTACCCCATCAGTTTAGTGCTTATAGAGCTCTAAGACTTTCATGGATATGAATTGATTCAAACTAAGAAATAAATTGCATCCAGGTACAATCATGATGCAACCTTCCTGCCAAACAGGATGACAAAAAAATTACTTATCTCAATTTATTCTAATTTGGAAAGTTGGGAGATCAAAGCAAATTAGATTATAAGAAGTTCTTAGTGGTACTATAGGTGTTCACATTTAATTTCTTTTACCTTTCTCTGTCTTTAACTGCTTGTTCAGCCATTAATTTTCTTAATTCCTCCAGACGTTGTAGATCTTTCTTTTCCTGTTCTTGCCACTTGAGCTGTTTCTCAGCCCAGTACTTTTTCACCTAAAGTTTGAAGAAATACAGAAAACAAAATAAGAATAATTCACAAGCCAGGGTAGTGAGAACAAATAAAGTAAGAAAAGTAGTAAGTCAAAGAAAATCCAGTTTTGATATTTTTAGAATAAAATTTATATCTTGGAACAGTATGGGCTAACAACAGATTTACTAGGAGAATAAGAGGGTGTGCAGCCCCCACAGCAAAATAGTGCAGTCAGACTGTGGACACAGCATATAATCTTCAGCTGCAAAGGGAAGAATACCACTTTCATTTTGCTCCTCGCTTTCCTACTCTGCCATGAAAACCTTCCACGATGCTGCTCAAGTGAGTGGATGTTCCTCGAGGTAAAATGCCCGAGGGCAGCTCCAGGGGCTGGATCTGCACCAGCCCAGAGCCTGCAGAGGGGCTGGAAGCAGTGTAGGAGCGATTCTCGGTCCTCCTGGACACGTGAAGCTTTTCCAAAGCTGAGGGAGAAAGGCAGGCCTGAAGCAAGACGGCGAAACCTGAGCAGGGAAGCTTATCTGGAAAGCTGAGGCTTTTGGGTGCAAAATGAGGAATTGGGATTTAAAGTAAAATATTGCTGAAGTGAAACTATGAATTCTTCATTTGAATAAATTCTACAGGATTCTGTTCATAAAACCAGGGCAGTTCTTCAAAGACAAAGAATTTGCATCAAGCTTGTAATTCCCGCCTTGCTGTGATGCAGGTTACAAACCAGAGCACAGAGCCACTGAGGCTGGAATGACCCTGCAGATGGTCGAGCCCAACCGTTCCCCCAGCACTGCCCAGGCCACCACTAAACCACGTCCCCGAGTGCCACCTCTACACGTCTTTTAGACACCTCCAGGGACGGGGACTCCACCGCTTCCCTGGGCAGCCTGTTCCAGCACTTGACAACCCTTCTGGGGAAGAAACTGTTACTAATATCCAGTCTAAACCTCGCCTGGTGCAACTTGAGGCTGTTTCCTCTTGTCCTGTCGGTTGTTACGTGGGAGAAGAGACTCATCCCCCCTCTCTGCCCCCTCCTGGCAGGGAGTTGCCGAGGGCCAGGAGGTCTCCCCTCAGCCTCCTCTTCTCCAGACTGAACCCCCCCAGTTCCCCCAGCCGCTCCCCAGCAGACCTGTGCTCCAGACCCTGCCCCAGCTCCGTTGCCCTTCTCTGGCCACGCTCGAGTCACTCAATGGCCTTTTTGGGGTGAGGGGCCCAACACTGAACCCCCTCAGCGAGGGGCAGCCTCCCCAGTGCCGAGCCCAGGGGGATGACCAGGCCCCCAGTCCTGCTGGCCACACTACTGCTGGTACAAGCCAGGGTGCTGTTGGCCTCCTTGGCCACCTGGGCACACTGCTGGCTCACGTTCAGCTGGTGCTCGACCAACACCTTACAGCTCCCTTAAGAAGGAAACTGCTGCAGAATTACACTTCCCAAAGTTTCAAATGGTGACTCACAACTGATCTCACAAGCCCCCACCTTGCTGGGAAAGCTGATAGAGCAGGTTTTCTTAGACACAGGAACAAGAATCACCTTCTCATCTTTGAAGTGCTGACTTCAGGGTTGTTTTTTTTAATACAATTTTCAAGAACACCCGAATTACACTGAAATTCCAGAGCATGACTCCAACACTGCAGTCCTAAGCTAGTGTTAGGTGAGCCCGCTCAGGTCACAAGTGCTGAAGCCACCTCAGCGGAGGGTTTGTAGGGCTCTCAGGTCATCCAACCCCACAGCTTGATCAGCACCAATTAAATCATTCCCATCTAGGTAAGACGCCCCTGAAATACAAATGTATTTACTTTGCTTCTGAGATACCTATTACTATTCGTTTTCACCAAGTCCCAACTGCCAGTTAGACTGCTCCTAACAAGCCATCAGCTAGGCATGAAGTACAAGATGTGTGGTGTGGTACAAGGCCAGCAGCGACTGCCGCACAGACAACTCGCCAGCCCTTTGTCCAGCTCCGTTTACAAGCAGCTGCTGCCGGTGACTGTCAGAGAGAAGCCTCTCTCACTTCGGACACCCGGCAGGGGCACAGAACTTCCAATTCCTGTCCTGTAACAGAAAAAGGCCCTTCTGCTTGCAGAGCAAAGCGCAGGGAGCAGCCTCCTGTACCTCTCGCTCCACAATCCCAGAGCCGGGCATCAACGTCTCCTGGTGATGCGTGTGCGGCCGAGGGCCCAGGGCTGATACCGAGCCCGGCTTTTGGAACCAGCGCCCACATCCCCTGTTGGAGCCACCGCCAGCATGGAGCAACCGCCAGGCCGGCCGAGGAACCCCCGGGAGCAGAACGCACAGAGCACCCGGGCGGCACGGCCGAGCCAGCACTACCCCCGGGACACCCCGGCCGACAGGAGAATCAGTGGCTACTGTCATGGTACAGAAAGAACAGGAAAAAAGAGGTCATTTTGTTAAATCTAAGGAATACTGTTATCTAAAAGAGCCAAATAACACAGCTTCTCAGACTGGGAAAAACACCTAAGAGAGGGGCAAGAAAATGTTCTGAAGAATCCAGGTGTATCTTTAGATCTATGTAATTTGTGCTGAGGGGGAAAAACACCCAAACCAACCACCATTTATGACCTTATATGAAGAATCTACTACTACACCAAAATGTCTCAGATTCTTTTAAAAATTAAAATTCTATAATGTACCTTGCAAATTTTCAAACCCTTCTGCAAACATGGAGAGAACAAAAGCTCTACAGCCCTCCCCAGGCAGATCCCTGCTCCTCTGTGACCCCAGGGGGTACAGGGGGGCTCTGCTCCGCCAGCTCCCCCCTTCCTCCTCTTTCCTTCCCCACTGACCTCGGTGTCGGCAGAGGGGTCTTTCTCCTACCTCCCCCCCAGCAGCCCCCTCCTCCTCCCAGTCCCTTCCCGCAGCCGTTACCCCAGAGGCAGCCCCGTCACCCACTGCCCGGCCTTGGCCAGAGGCGGCTCCGACGCGGAGCTGGGGGAGCTCTGAGGAGCTTCTCACGGGGCCACTGCTGCACCCCCTCCCCTGCTACCAAACACCTGCCACACACACAGACCCAGCACAACCACTAACGGAGTGCAAACGCGCAGACTGCTCCTGGGAACTCTGGACCTCGGCCACTCAGAAGCAGCAACTATTCCACACCAAGCGTGCTGCAGGTCCAGCCCTGCGGAACGAGGAGGTGCTCATGCAGCTCTGCACTCTTCAGCTTAGCCTCACGCACACCAGAACTTTAAGATCTGATGCTTAAATTCAAGAGCTCGTATTCTAAGAAATACCAGT
>NW_020799107.1:37898875-37944166 GCF_003259725.1 Athene cunicularia
TACCTGGGCTGCTGCGCGCTCTCGCTGGCTCTGATCCTGCTGATGATGCAGAAAATTCAGATTTGAGCTCCTTCAGGCTAAGAACCTGAGACCAAAACTGTCTGGAAAAGAGCTCTGATTGCTGGTGTGCGTCAGAAGAGGTCTGGGCTGGCCACGTTTGAAAGGGAAAGCAGAGAGTTCTGATCCGATTTTTAGTAAAAATGAAAGTGGTATTCTTCCCTTTGCAGCTGAAGATTATATGCTGTGTCCACAGTCTGACTGCACTATTTTGCTGTGGGGGCTGCACACCCTCTTATTCTCCTAGTAAATCTGTTGTTAGCCCATACTGTTCCAAGATATAAATTTTATTCTAAAAATATCAAAACTGGATTTTCTTTGACTTACTACTTTTCTTACTTTATTTGTTCTCACTACCCTGGCTTGTGAATTATTCTTATTTTGTTTTCTGTATTTCTGCAAACATGGAGAGAACAAAAGCTCTACAGCCCTCCCCAGGCAGATCCCTGCTCCTCTGTGACCCCAGGGGGTACAGGGGGGCTCTGCTCTGCCAGCTCCCCCCTTCCTCCTCTTTCCTTCCCCACTGACCTCGGTGTCGGCAGAGGGGTCTTTCTCCTACCTCCCCCCCAGCAGCCCCCTCCTCCTCCCAGTCCCTTCCCGCAGCCGTTACCCCAGAGGCAGCCCCGTCGCCCACTGCCCGGCCTTGGCCAGAGGCGGCTCCGACGCGGAGCTGGGGGAGCTCTGAGGAGCTTCTCACGGGGCCACTGCTGCACCCCCTCCCCTGCTACCAAACACCTGCCACACACACAGACCCAGCACGAAGGCACATAAAATCATAAGTAAGATTTTGTAGTAAACACTGATAGACAAATTATATATTAGGACAAAAAGCCGTTTGGTTCACCTACTTTCAGCAACTAATTTTCAGGAAGAGTTTAGACATCTCTAGCTAGGAACCTGGCTAGGAACATAAGCTCAAAGAGAGAGGAGTGTATTCAGGGCACTACGCTCCTCTTTATTACGTTATTAATATGAAACAGCTCAGCCTACGTGACTGGATACGAACATAACTTCTGAACTCAGCCTGGGAGGTGTCCGTTATGTGTACTGTGACGCCCCAGCCCTCTCCTGCGCCCCTTTGCCCATGGCAAACCCCAGCACACCTCGCCATAAGACCCCCTGTTTCCTGATCTTGCAGCCCCCTGCCCCAGCCGCCGCTAAGCCGACCCTTCCTGCCTGTCCCAGCTATTAACAGCGGCACACAATCCTGCACTCGGTTACACGTCACCTCCAACAGGTAGCACACGTTCCCTTCTCTGCCTTACACTCTGCTATCCCGGAGAGAAGAGTCAGCATGACCTGGTAGATCTACAAGCATTGGTGCTCCTGCAATTTCTCTTTGTTGTACTTTTCACTCTCATTTCCAACTTTTTTTTTTCCATTCCATGTGCAGGTACCAGAAGAGAAAGTCAAGCTGGGATGAGAAGAGAAATACTGACATACCATGATGCACTGTCAAATCAGAAACCAAAACATTAGCCAGTGCTTTGTACCACCTCAGGGCTGACTGAGAAACCCCGTAATACCTTAGACCTAACAGACTTCTTAGCAATTGCTATGACAAATAGAAAGAGAAAAGATAAAAAATTAACTAAAAATTACTGCTTCCAGCAAAACAAAGATAGTGTTTACCTTGAAAATCAAGACTGAGTTTTTGAAGAGACTATTGATGATGACAGGAGCATATGACAATGCTGCCAAGTTGTAATTCACTGACAAAACAGCATTGTGTTTTTAAAATTTAAAATACAGCTAGAAAAATACAGAAAAGAATCTTTAGAAAAAGATGCAAAAATCTAAGAAAATCTTAGGAATTTTAATAACCTAAGAAAGTGTTAGTTAGAAAATGAATTACAAAAAGCAATTGAAATTACACCACAATAATCTGTTGATTTTATGATTAAATGCATAAAGCTCCTGTGAAGGTCTAAGACCTTATCCTACCTCCCAAAACAAAGGTAATTTCTGACAATGAAATTTACTTATGGAATCATCTCACATAGGAAAAGCTCCATAAAATGGCAATAAAAATAACTTCTGTATCATCCTCGGAACTGTACTGAATTTAAGCCTCTCTTGGAGATTTCAGTTGAAATGGCAGGCAAAATACCATCCTCTTTAGATGACTGACTTTGTGCAGAAAAAACTTTAACTATCATGATTCAGAATAAAACGGGTCTTCCAAAGAGTGCTTGTATTTCACAATTCCCAAGCTGTAAGCCACTCGTTTCTTTATATAGGCCATTTTTTATATATGAACTACATCAAAACAAGGATGGCTATAGCCATACTTCTTAGAATGCTTTTGTTTAATACTGTTTGGAATATTTATATTTCTGAAATAAAAGTCTCTCTTTTGTAATTATTCCCCTTTCTGTATTCTATGTTGCCTGGAGGGGTTTTTATTAACTCTAATTAGGGGCCAGTGGATATGTCTGAATGTGGAATGTCAGACATACAGGAAAAAATCTGATCTGCAGTCCAATAGAGCAAACGTAGCGTTGGGATTTAAGATCCAATGTTGTTTTGCCCATTCTCAGGTTGGGAAGTGCTTGTCATACCCAGCCTAGGTTCCAAACTGGGCAGAGTGGGCATTCCTTTCACACCGGCCACGGGCGTTTCATGCGTTCCTCTTGCTGCCATGGACGTCCTCCAGCGAAGCAGCGGCAGGTTAGCAGCCCTGTTTAAGGATCTCGGATGTACAGTACTCAAATGAAACACATGACTGTTGCCCTCAGACAGCTGTATTCCATCTGTGCACGGGCAGAGGATGCTCTGTATAGACATTACATGCAGGCCAGAGAAAAGTGGAAGGTTTGCACAATCAAAACATTTACCCGTAAAATGAACATTGCTGGCGGCGGGGCCAACGCAGCTGCCCCACGCCTCTTCCCTTCCCTGCGGTTTCAGTCACCTGCTACTACAAAAACAGCCTGAGTAAAGACAAATAAGCAGAACAAGATGTAACAAAAAGCAGCAGCAAAGTTTCTCATAACCAAAGCAGCAAACCATCATTAAACACAGGCAGCCCCCCTCTCTGGGGGTTCATTCAGGCTGGTGCAGAAACCACAAACTCTCACAATCACACGCGCCAACCGAGACAACTTCCACATTATCCACACCAGACAAAATCTCATCACATCTCATCCAGAAAACTCTTCTATACAAGATGAATGAACACACCAAAGTAGATGTTCTGCCTAAATTTGTTATTTTATAACTTTAAATCCAGCATGTAAGAACCATAACAACATATCAGTCAAGAACAAATAACCAGGACACACCTCAGTGTGAAAACAAAGAAACCACACGTACAATAAAGCTTTGGAACACTAATGCACATACACACAATCTTGAAAAATTCCTGTGTCTTTTTATAGAGGTTTACCTCTCAGAAGTTCACTGCGGATATCTGCAGTAAGGCAATTAAGGGTAAAGGTAAAACTAATACTGATTTAAACTGAGCCAGAATTTCTGTGGAAGTGCATGGTTTGCAAACACATAAATATGTCTCGTCTCAGCTTTTGAACCTGACATTTTGAAATGACAGTGTCAAATACTGGAGATAAATTTAAGGAAAAATAGGACAAATTAAAATGAGGATAAAGTCATGCATCACCTGATCAGACCCCGTAACTGAGCAGGAGATTGGACTAGACACCTCTTGAGGTCCCTTCCAATACCTTTCCCGATTCCTACGAAAATCTCTGATTCCTATGAAAAGCGAGAGTATTCTGTGCATTTTGAAGGAGAAACATCTCTTGAAACTGACTTTTGGACAATTAGTTGCAATTTTGCTAACTATATGGTTGGGCATAGGTTAACAGAAGGATTGTGCTCTGCCAAGAATCTATAATTCATCTTTAAGATAAATGGCAGAAAAAGAATAAAACCAGGTGACCAACGTAAGCAGAGACTTCTTCAGCTAGAGAAGAAACTGGATACCTGCAATGTGCAAACACAGTCATGACCAAATATAATAAAATCAATCTGAAATTAGGCAGCTTTTCAAACACTGGCTCTGGGCCTTGCAGCGAGAACCAACGAGAGGTAACAGCCTCTGCCTGGAGACGAGAAGGCTTCAGCAGCTTCACTTCTCTTCTCCAGGCAGCACTTTCATCAAGTGCCTCTCTGCAGAACTGCTGATATAACCAAACTCAGCGGTCACGCAAGCTAACACCAGGAGTACAATGAGCTGCAAGAGCTTCTGCTCTTGACCTATTCGACATGGCAGGAAGACACGTTTCTTTGGAAAAAACAAGGAAGAGATATTTGATGCTATAAAACCAGGGAAATTCCAAGTAGTGTAGCACCTCATTTTCATTCTCCTGCCAAGGCAGCCAGTTTCACCTGCCCGCAGGTTATTTATTTTGCTTTGCTATAATTTCTTTTCTGCTTTTAGTAGGTGTAAATTGCTTCAGTACAACTTAATCTAATTGCTCTAAGTATGGATAGTTTTGTGGGTTTTTTCCCTGCAAGGAATATCTCTGCAATAGACACCTCTACCAACAGGAGAATCCATCACATCCCAGGGCGTCTAACTGGCCATGTTGTAGTCCCATCAGTAAACATTGGCTCCCAGTGAGATAATTTATACAGAAACATGGCAGATAAAGACAAGAAGGTAAAATCTAATGAGAAAACATGGTAATGTATATAGAGATTTTGTTTTCTTCCTTCTTTTGCACAAGTTTTCTGTAGTGTGACACATACTGATGTCACTAAAGCCTTCACATGCATCATGAAAATACTCTATTTGGAAGAGTTTAGCCTTGTTTTCTTAACTCTGCTTTTAACTGGCATGTTGTAACAGCCCAGCTTTTAGCGACCCTTCTTGCAAATGTGTTAGCATGAGTAGTCCTGTAAGAGTGACAACTCATCAGCGTTTGAAAGACAAAGCAGCAAGAATCTATGACATTCTCCAACTTCCTTTTTTCCAGAAATAAATATGCCACAGAAACAAGTACGCTACAGGAGAGCTGGACTCTGAGCATGACAGATTTCAGTGTAAAACATAACCAGAAAAAAGAGGTGAAGTTCTAATAAGACAACGTCCTGGATTTTCACCGTACTACTGAAATTAAAAGGTCAACACAAACACAGACATGACACAGCCTGGTTTTCCCAAAGCATTACATTCATAGTAGGGGATTTCCGATTTTCTAATAAATTGCAGTTTAGACATCAAATAGGCATCAGAGCCCGTCCCCCAGGGCCAGCCGTGGCGCAGACGCCCGCTGTCGGGGCGGCGCAGGCGGAGGTGGAGCCCCGGCCTGCTCCAGGGCCCATGTGCCAGGCACAGTGTGCTGCCGGGGGACAAGGGGACGAGGGACACGGGGTCTGTGCTGCACTGCAACCCACTGCAGCACGGGCAGCTGCCAGAGCCTGTGCCACATCGCTAAAAAGCACAAATCTGTAAGAACTGGCAATCCAGTAGCGCCTCAGCACTGATTGTTTGTGACACAGAGTCACATACAGTTACTTGTGAATGCTTTTTTAAGAAATGTAATGAAGTATATAACCGGTGTTCAGGAGCAGGCAGTGTGAAAGCTAAGATGGACAGCAGCAAGACTCAACTAACCATCTGCTCACCTCCATACTAATGCTCCAGACTTTAGGAGAACACACAGTTGAGAAGGGTTAGAGATTTTAAAGGCAATTGTACACATTAACATATGCAAAAATGTATAAAAGTTTCTCATACTTTCTCTTTCTCCTGAGCTCTACGAGTCATCTCCTGTTCTTTCTGTAGTCTTTCTTCCTCATCTTTCTTCTCCTTTCTTCTGGCAGCTACGGCAGCTTCTAGTTGCGCAGCCTCTTCCTGCTGTGCTTTCCACTGTAGAACCTGGAAGGAACGGTTGAAAAGTCATTCCCGCAGCAGGCTTGGGTAATACCGTGGCCCTGCCAGCCTGGGGCTGGGAAGGAAACCCGTGTAATCCATTTACGGACCCGCATTTACACCCTCCTCAGCAATACCAGACCGTTCAGCAGGCGCACGTGAACATGTGACCCACAACCGACTGGTGTGCGCAGGGAAATCACGCAGGAGGACGCTGACCTCCTGACACCTTCCCGACACCCCGTAGTGCTCTAACAGGGCAGCACGTCCTCAGGAACCGGCCCCGGCGTGCGGCTCACCGGGAGCGCTCAGCCGGCCCCGGGCCTGGGCAGATCCGTGCTGCGGGGAGTCAGCAGCACCCACAGCGGCTTGGTCCAGTGCTGACAGACCCCTCTGCTCCTCAAATGAACAAGCATCGCTGCCAGTTTTCATCTGCATTCTGTGCTACAGCGAGTACGTTATTACAAAGCTATCAAAATATTTATATGTTTTTTCCATGTACTGCATTTCACTAGCTGCGTGCACAGACTCGATTCATTCTTCTGTTCTGCACTTGTGAAAGATTTCTGTTCAGGAACCCAGCACTCCCCATGGCCTGAGGTTCTCAGGGAGCTGCATCTCTGAGTGATGCCCTGTTTGCCTCACTTCTCTGCTAAATAACAGTTTCTTCTTTGCAGAGTGTCCCAATAGACTAAACACCGCTGTGACTTTTCACATAGTGCAGGCAAAGAATCAAAATAACATGAAATTTTACAGTGGTTGTAAAATTAAACTCTTTCTTAAAACATTTTTAAATAGCTTGTTAAAGAAATACTCTGCCATGTGTACATAGACTAACCAACAGTTATTTTTGTTTCCTGCAACCTGAGTTTATCTTTGAAAGTTCAGTGCAGTTTGCTGCCATACCCAAGCATGAGCGCTAACTGGTGTGTTGCCATGTTTTAATAAAAAGGACAGAGTTTTGGGGTTCTTCAAGCAACGTTCATTTACACTACTATTCACCCAGAGCACATCCAACTTTTCCCAGCTTCAATTTCATCCCCAAAGTTAAAAATTATGATTTAGCTGAACATTAGATGCTTTTTAACCTTTCTTCCCTTTTTCTACCTAATTCTCAGTGAAGGCCTGCTCATAACTGAGTTTCATCTTCTGAAATGTCCTTTCTCTCCTTTCTAGGGGAAAAACCAAAAGCTAGGAAGCAGCCATCTTCGCCAATTAGATATTTTACAGAAGAGCCTGGCTCTGGCCTCTTCGCACCCTCCCTCCAGGTATTTATCCACCTCGATGAGATCCCCCAAGGCTCCTCTTCTCTGGGCTGAGCAGTCCCAGCTCTCTCTGCCTTCCCTCACAGGAGAGGTGCCCCACACCCTTCATCTTAATGGTCCTTCACTGGACTCACTCCAGCAAGAAAGAAATAATGAAACACTTTTTGAGGCAGGGACCTGTATCCAGATGTCCTCAAAATTACACAGAACATCCTCAATTCTAAACTAGCTTGAACCAGGGTCTTCTCACTCCCGGACACTGTCGCTGTTCCACTTGAAAATCACCAAGAAGCAGAAGAGCTGCTCTCTTCCAGGGAATGTCTTCTCTGCTGTCCACTGGCTGTTCATTAGTGCCAAGGAATGACCCAGGTGGAGACAGGAACACATCCCCTCCCTAGTTCAGTCCTCACATAACTCTCCCTTGCCAGTTCCCATACTTAGCTCTGGGACTCAAGCCTTCCCTCCTGTCATCTGAGATCTTATTTCTGTAAGTTGCTTCCTAAGTTAAAAACACCAAGTCGACAAGCAGATGCTGTAAGATTTAAACAAGTTCCAAGAAAAAGAATCAGGCATTTAGCTATGGTTTTAGGCGTAACAGAAATGCATCTTCTTGAGGAATATGCAAAGCAAGGATTCTTGTGATGGAGTTCAGCGTAGGGACACTACCAAAAAGGCAGAAAAGCAGCAGGTAAGAGGGGCTGGACCTGACATGCTTTCCTGGGAAAGTTGTCTGAACTCTCCCAAGTTCTGACACAGCCACCGAAGGTGAGGAACAGGCGAGTGTGAGGACCGAGAGGGATTCAGCCCTTTATTTCAGGGTTTTCTATAGTTCTGACAGTGATGACCAGTTCAGCACTGGAGGGGATCAGGACAGCTGGCTTAGCCTGAAAGAGTGAAAATGGTTAAGTGAGGATTTAAGCAAAAAATGGCTACGTAGCAGAGGTTTGTTAGATGGATTCTACAGAGGAAGCCAACGGGTTTGGGCCTGTCTCATGCAGAGGGAGTGACAAACCGACTGGTTCTAAGCTGTACACGAATGAGCATATGTGGGTAAAGAAACCCCTAGCAGCTCCATGCGCTGTGGCAAGCGAGTTCCGAGGGAAGCGTCAGCAGAAGAACGTGTACCACACCTAATGGGAACAGCCCATTACAATTTCCAACCATCCATCTAAACGGAAATATGGAACAACAATAAAAACAGAATGAGGATGAGATGAGATGACCACACTAGCAGCTAACAGACTTGTAGAGGGAAGGTGTCAGTTTTTGTAAGACCCTATTTTCTGGAGCTTACCTGAGTGAAACCTCCCCCACACTGCAAAACTGGGAACATAAGGTCTTTGTCTAAATAGAAATTTTTATTTAGCAATTTTGACAGCAGTCTGCTCATGCATTTTAGCAGTTTAAGAATCTAAAATAAAATGCTAAATTGTTTCAGTTACCCTTCACTTGCTACACTAATAAACCCAAAGGAATGTTTTGAAAGTGAATGTGGAAGAGCATGCAATCATTTCTACCTCACTTTTGAAACAGACTGAAGCAAACACAGAGACATGAAGCTTTAAAATCTAACAGCAAACAAAACATGAAATCTTCTAAAAGACTGGAACTAGAATAAACTGCAGAAGCATTCGAAGGAACTTTAAACTTCTGTAATAACATCACTGAGATTTTCTGAACTGAAATGAGGTAACAGTCAAACTATGTAACACAAAAATTGCTTTTTTAAAGTTTGCATTTTCCTACATCCTGCATCACACCCCTTTCAAACTCTCTTCAATAATGAGATCTATGCCAGTGTAAGCAGGCTCATGACACGATGCAGCCTCAGCTTTCCCCCACCTCCGAGAACCCTTTTGATCCTTTAGTGGTCTCCTCTCGATACTAATTTACATATTAACCAGGGATCTTAATTGTTTGATTGCAGCCATTCATTTGCATGGTGAGTCCTTTAAACTGGTCTCAATAAAAGCTGCAGTTAACTGATACTTCAGGGGAGCTACTGACTGGAACTGGATGTTGAGAATAGAATTGGCCCAGCAGAGTCTGTCAAGATAAGAACTGGTCAAAGGAAAGAAAACACCAGCAAAGCAGCAAGCAGACACAGGCACTAATGTAGTGTAAAATCACCTCAAGCCATTCTGATCAGCAGTTGGTGATATGGCACATGTTACACGCCAGCCTCACGCCAGGCCACAATCACTTCCCCTAGTTGTCTTCATGCAGCTCTTCTGTGAAAGCCCTTTTGATTCAGGTCAGAAATCAATACTGGGGCACAATCCAGATTCTCAACAGGTTTCATACAAACAAGCGAGCGTAACCAAGCATCAAATATGTAACTTCACTCAGCTGACAAAACATTAATCATGCAGTGAGGTTCCCCAGGCAAAGCTGACGTGTCAATAATTCAGTGCATATCTCCACTACCTTCCACAATGCTCTCTACATTGCCCTCAATCGCTACTAAACACACCTATTTTTACTCAGTGAGTAGATTCTGCCTTCCATTTTTATCTGGTTAGTTCTTCTGAATGCATGAGCTCATTGCCTATCAAGAAAACAGGTGATAAGAATGACAGAAGGAGGGACAGTTTCATTGTTCCCTTGCCCGCAATACACGCTGCTGCTTTCTGTAGGCAGTGTATGAAGTTAGTTTACATTATCCCTTCCCCTCCCACGTATAGCTAATCTATGCCTTTTCATTAAGGCAAAAGAGGAGTCACCTCCTTTAAAAAAATTATTCATAGTTGCAACAAAAAAGGAAAAATTGATAAAACCCAGAAAAGCCATGTTTGCAAAATATTTATAAAATGTGATTCAGTAGGTTGGCATTAGGCCACGCTTTCCCCACACAAAGAGTTAAAGTCATACAGGGTAAAATGTTCTTAGCAGAGCTGAGCTAAATTAGTGTTTTATTATGCAAGAAATACCAAAATTTAGGAATTAAACAGCTGATTCAAATTGTCAATATACTCCATTTTTTAAAACTACATCTGAACACGAAAGCATCTCTCCAAGAGAGAATCTAGTCCCGCAGCCCCACTTCTGTGGGCCGCCCCGCCTGGAGGGGGCGTCTCTCGGGGCAGCACTGCCCACAGGACACGGACCCCCCTGTTGGCACTGCCCAGGGTTCAAGGATCAGGAGAGAGACTCTTGTAACTCAGGGGCGGACAGACCCCGGCCTGCGGCTGGACTGACCCGGGCGAGCGCACGGCGCCAGGTGCCAGCCCAGGGAGCCCCCGGTGCTGCTGCAGGGCACCCGGCCATGGGCACGCACTGTCTGGTGCTGTTTCCAGCATTCCCACCACTCCAGCTTTTCAAGAATCCCACTGGATTCATCACGTTTTGCCTCCAGAGGTAGGATCATGCAGATCTGAAGAGACCCCTCCAAAAAATCCTGACCAATAATTCTGATTCACTGAGGCAGTAATCTGGGACCACAGAATGCACAAAAAAAATTTAATGTGTGTTTGATTGCATTTTTTCATTCCTATGAGTAGAAAATCAGAAAGGTAGAGTTTACTGTGTCAACAGTAAATGCGCTGTTTAAATATTTAAAAAATCCTAGTAGTGAAACTAATATTGAAAATACACTAAGAATTGGATCCCCTATTGCCTGTTTCACAAAGAAGCTTACATTTGAGCAGTAAGCACTGCCAAATTAAGTTCTGAAAGTTTTTAATTACAACTGGCATTGCAAGTGCATTTCACAGCCCGTGTATTACTAGTGGCGCTTTTGCCAAGTGAATATTAAATTGCTGTGCTGAACAGAATGCATACCTACCTACTGTCAGTTCATTATTTCAACATCGCATATTCCAGTAACATAAAGTATACTACAAAGTAATTAAAGTAATAAATTAGTTCTTTCACTCTAACATCTGAATGGCAATAATGTATTTACCATGTGCTTAATGTTACAGATACGTCTCTTTTAATGACAAAGCGAGTTTTGAGAGACTTTCCTTGAGAATCCCCATTGAATTAGCACACGGTAACAGCACCACGTCAGGTTTTCTCCCTAAGCCACGCTGACGTACGTTACAAACGGGCGGTGCAGCTGCCTAGGGGTGACACACGGGAGCTGGCATCAAGCTCCTGCTGGCAGGTAGACTGGTAGCTCGGGGAATGGGACACGGGAGAAGGGAGAGGGTCACACAGGGAGTAAAACCAGCCTTCAAAACCCCGGGGAAACACGCTGCAGACCAAGAGGATGTACAGTGGCAGGAGGAACAGTGTCACCAAACGGCTAGGCAGAGCTCCAGAGCAGTGTTCTCACAGGCTACGCTGTGCTACACAGGTATAAGCAGCTGCTAGAATTCAAACCCTAAGCAAGAATTCCCAATAGCTGTGCGATAAAGTCAGTGCTGTTGGTCATAATTAAAGGCACGAAGAGAAAACCCTGTGATAGCCCCACCCTGATTCTCTCTCGCTCACTTTCAACCTTGCGAAATGACCTGATCCCAGTACACTTTCAGAATATCCCAGAGCTTTATTAATCTCTGAAACATTTCTGCACACCTTTCCTTATGTAGGTTTTTTTTCTTCTTCAAACTGTTCACAACCGATTCTAAAAATGCCCAGGAAAAAAAAAAATTAAGACTCTCTTCAAGAAAAATAACTTCACAAATGATGATGCTACATATCGCAAGTAGTACTGCAAAATCTGAACGAGTGAGTTGAGGGAGCACGCAGCAGGAAGCTGCTCCACGCTGCTGAGAGAAGCAGCGCTTTCACGGTGGCATCACCATGCAACTGAAAGCGAGAGCAGCTGCAGCAATCAGGGCTGCACGGTCGGAGACGTTGCAATGGGATTACAAGATGACCGGCGACTCAAAGACTACTTAAAGGAATTCAATACAAAGGGAATTCTAAACCAAGGAATCACAGAATGCATCTGCACACACCTGTGCCAGGGCTCTCACTGGTCGCTCCGCAAAGCGGCCGGGACATCCCAACAAGAGCCCTGAGGTGGTATTGCGTGTTTCACACCTGGGATAACACAGACCAACCCCAACGCAGGACTACGCTGCGCTCATCAGCTCTGCCAAAAATCACGTAGGTCGCAATAAAACTCCTGTTGGGTGGTAAAAGCTCTGTGTCAGGCTTTAAGGAAGACAGAGCAGAAGCTCAGCAGCTTTCTGGGCTTGTGCAGATAGAGCCCAAGTGGTCGTTGGGAACCAAGCAGTCAGCCCTGGAGAGGACGAGCGCCGCGTCGCCCGGGGACTGCCCGCTCCCCACCGCAGGACCCTCCGCCACAGCCCCGGAGGCCACCTGAGGCTCCCCCACAGCTCAGGCACCGTGCCCAGGAAGCCCCAGAGGAAGAGGCAGCTGGGAGCGCAGCAAGGAGCTGATCTGCTGCTCCTCTCCCTCCTTCCAGCCCATGGGCGCCGTGGCCTGCCCCTGCCCAGGGCTCCTGTCCTGCTTCTCGCCGGGCGGAACCCGGAGCTGGCCCTGCCACCGCGGGTCAGACACCGCTGCACTGCTCCAGAGGGACCCACAAGGCACAGGGGGAAAATGCCTCTTAACCGCAAGTTTGGATTCTAACCACGTCACCATGACATTTTTCCTTTGCGTTTTTAAGATAAGGACTGTAGCCTCAGAACAAGCTGGTGGCCGAAGGAATTCTGTTTACAGAGAAAAGGCCGGTTTAGAACTAGGCATTTCTAGTGTGTCCTGAAAACAGAATTAAGCAAAACATGTAAAAGGTGATTAAGTGATAAAAAGTAATGTAAAAGGTGATTAAGTGATAAAAAGTTATGGGCTAAAGGAATTACAGGATTGTAACATCAGGTATTCAGTAAGAATATTCTTCTCAGTTCAGTTCCTAATGGACACATCATCCAATCGATGAAGATGATTTAATAAATTTGGCAAACTTCTTATTTCCCCACACAAGAGAAGGTCATTACTTTTTATCTACTACTGGCAAAGAGCACAGTCCAATGGAGATCACTAGAAGATTAACATGGAAAACTCATTAAAAGGTGACTTTTGTTACCAGCAGTACATCCTTTTCACTTGCAATGCAGCCCAGTCGTTAATACTTCAGATAAAGTAGTGCCTGCTGATCTATGTCTCTTGCCTGAGCAACTCCCTTCCATTCTAAGGTGGAAAAAAAGAAAGATTTTTTAAGGAAAGGGGGAGGGGAATGTAGAGGAAAATAAAAAATTAAAGACCTAGTCTCCCATAGAAGAACAAGGATTCACCATGGTAATTTCTATTACCATTAATAGAAGTTAAGGACATAAATTCCACTTGGGTTAATGGGATAATAAATCCCTTAGACTTAAATATTTTATAAATGGAACAGGACAATAGAAGCCTGTGTTACAAAAGTAAAACTTTTTTTTAAGCCACTACTGTTGAAGCTACCGGAAACCTTGATGTGTCACTTCTCAGTGCAGCGATGCTGTCTCTCAGATTTGGGTCCTGTCAGCAAGTTGCAAAGGTCAAAAGCTCCTGTATTGTTGGTCTTCATTAGAGCTGCTGTTTTATGAAGGTGGTAAGGAATAAGCAATCAGGCTAATATATATTTTAGAACACGTAACAAAAAGTACTTCCTTGGCAGATGACATTAGTGGTAAAGCTATTGGTAAAACTCTCCATTACTAGTAAAGATCCTGAGTTTGAGTCTGCTGTCAGAGGACTTGGGGTAATGGTTGAACTAGATGATCTTCAAGGTCTTTTCCAACCTAGATGGTTCTGTAGTTCTGAGTACTGCAAAGTAGTGCATTTCATTTAAAAAAGAGAAAGTTTTCAAACTTACTTGCATTCACCCACAATTTCTCATTACAAACCCTAAGACTTTTTGCTGGGGACCAGGGAGAAGGAAACGAATGCCTGTTGTAAAACATCTGCATTTCCAGGACAGAATTGCCACAGCTTTTCTCACACCAACACGTCAGCCTCCGCAGTGTCTGCACAGCAGCCCCACACCCCTGGCAAGCAATGCCTGGATACGCTCTTTGTAGATGGTTTGGGCACACATGAAAAGGGTGAAATCTAGAAAATGCTGGACCTGCTGGTAACATGTGCCAGTGTGCAGTAGTTTCAGCAGCTCTCAGACACGCAGAACTCACAGCACAGGTACCGGAGAACAGATTTACACTTGTGCAAGGGGCATCTCGTGGATTTCTAGACTGTCAGTTAACGATTTGTTTGCCAGGACTTTGAAATTCACAGGTAAATTTTGCCTCAACAAAGATTACACCTCCAAAGAAACGATGATGTATAGACCTGCTACTGATGTATACTTGTGACAACTGAAAATAAAAAAATACCTTGCACTAATCAAACCCACCACACATTGAAATATAAAATATTAACAGTGTTATTCTCAGAAATAAAATAAGAATAGAAAGTGTATGCTTATGTTCCTAAATGGAAAGATAATGAGACGGGTGCCTCAGGGTGTGAATACAAGAGCTTATAGAAGGGAAAAAATTCAAATGTGTACTAAGAACAGTTCCCTGGAGTCAAAAGTATTATGGGGAGAGGGGAGCTTGTCAAAGCAATGTGAAAAAGCCATCACACTTAAACTTAAGAAGTCCCAGAAAGTCCTTTTTTATAAGCATCATACCTACTGCTTTCCCTTTCTTGTGTGCCAGTAACCTTACGGACTGACATGGAAGTTCAGATTTCCAAAGTCCCTAAAGATGCTCTAGCTGCAAGTGCTGCTGCCGTGGGGGGCAGGCTGTGGGGGGAGGCCAGGGAGGGCAGCAGCCCCACGCCCGGGGACGCCTCCCTGCGCCCTGCCGTACCACGCCTCGCGCTGCCTGCCCTCAGCTTCGCGCCAAACCCCAGCACTCAAACCCCCCGCCAACACCTCCTCCCCTACACAAAAACCCAGCCCCCACGACAGCAGCCGACATCTCCCCGGGCACGGCACAGCCCAGCAGCGAGGAGGACACCGGCCTCCCCCGGGACACTCACCTGCGGGCACCAGCGAACCCGTGAAGTCACCCACGACATCGACAGGTACACCAGCAGCATCAACTGCTGCGATTAACAGGTGGCGGGATGAAGTCTCCAGCAACTTCCAACTCTCAAAACCTGTTCCTCCTTCTCTAGCCTGGGGATTCCTCTACCCTGAAAACTTCTGAGCAGCACCTGGAATCTCGCCCAGACTCCACAGGGTCTCGAATGACAAAACAGCAAATGGTACAAGCTAACAGTACTCTGCTCCCGACTCACACAGACCCGTGAGAAGTCCAGTATTAGAGCATGTGGCAGTGGAATAATTAAGAAATAATATACTTGCAAGTTTGTTTGTTGATCTCGGAAGATAATCTTGTTTTGGCTGTGATTAGTTCACATCCCTAGTGGATTTTTGACTGGTGCTCTTGAGCAGCTTGTGCTCCACAGGCTACCTCTAAGAGCTCTGCAAGAAATAACGGAGAGAAGCAAGACTACTGGTGCTAGGATTAATTTTGTTACATTAAAAAAATAATTTAAAAAAATCCACCTCTAAAAAGATTTTAATTTGAAAATCAGGAAGCTGTTAAAAGTCACTGTTTTGACCATTAACAGAACTGTAGACATTTTCTTCAGCTATAAAAGTGTTTAGATTTGAAAAAGGGATATGATAGAAAAGCCTTTGAGCATAATCCTCAGCCATAACCTGAAGAGTAAAAAGATACATTGCTCTCAGTTCGGAAACTCAGCCACAAGGTCTAGGATTGGTACCTGTAAAACTTGTGATCCAGTACAGGACCAGCTTTGGTTCCCTGGAGCTGAAAGCACGTCACATCACCTTGCTCCGCTCTTTCACAGCTTGTCCTTGTATTCCCCTCTCTTCCCTGCCAGCATTATTCAGAGCATCCTTCTGTTCTTGACAATGGGAGTGTCAACGGTTCATTAACATGTTTAACTATTACACAGGCTGAAATATTCACACACACATAACCTTAAGTAAGCCACATTTCTATTTACATCTCCTTAGCTGAAACTGCTGTCCTGTTATATCCAGCACTATCTCTCCTAGTTCCTTCTGCAGTCGTACAAAGAGCTCCTTTGATCCTTTACTACTTTTGCAAAATTTTAATGCAAATTATTTTGCTTGCCTCAGGTGCCACTTTCCTAGCTGAAGAAGGAAGGTAATTCTCCTAAAAAATTAATGCAAGCTGTCTGCTTGTCCATCCTCAAGTAATTTTGGGGATCACTGGACAATTAAAACTCAGTTTGACAGATAAATGTACATCTCATACTAAAGATCCTCCAAGCTTTGACAGAGCTAGCAGGCAGGTGTAAGGAGCAAGATATGTCTCAGGCTGAGGCACTATGTCTCCTCTGACCGGCTGAAGCTTTGGGGCGCAATGAGTTGTTCAAAGGGATGTCGGAGCTGCGAAGTCAGTGCACTGTCTCCTCCCGTGCAGGTGGCCCTGCAGTCCCCGTTGCCAAGGCCCAGGGGCTCCCGGTGAGCACGCAGCTGACAGCGTCCTGCACCCCTGAGGGAGTCAGCGCGGTTCAACAACCCGAGGGTGTGGTGCTGCGGGTGCTCCGCTCCTTCCCAGACCCCTCAGCAGCCAGGCACCGAAGGAAGCGTTTCCAAGCTCCGACACCGTCTCATCTACTGCGAGCTCATTACTGCGCTGGACCGAACCAGGAAGGCAGGTGGAAGCGCCCCCCCTGCACCCACGGGCGCAGAGCACGGCCGCTCGGGGCTGGGCTGAGGCTGGCAGTGGCCCGCGATCGCAGTGGCCCACTCCCATAACCACTGCCAAGCACCCGGCAAGCACAGCTCACGGAACCGGCACAGCTAAAGCCTGGACTGCCACTCCTCCCAGTCAGTATTTACCGAACCCCACTGGAATACAGCCCGGGATCTAGTTAACATAATGAGCATCTGGTTATTGATCTTTGTATTCTGCTAATGACTTTTTCTTAATTAACCAAGAGGACAATTATTTTTTCATTTGTAGCTTAAAATGTAGAGAATGTCTGCTGTTTTTTACACACCTCCTAAGTTTGTTTGTCACCATAACAAACTGCTGTGAACTGCACCAGGAGGTAAGAAAAATATTTGGGATGGTAACACTTTAAACCTGCCGTGTCCTTAGACAAAATATTAGGTAATTACTTGTGAGAAGATTTCAGTAAAGAGGTTGATAGATTCAGAAATAATATCATGTGATAAAACACATGTGGTATAGGAAAACGGGGGGGAAGGGAGGGGTGAAGGGAAAAGCAAGGAAAATTCGCAGAGACCACCTCTGTGTATGAGCTTCATCTGACCCCAAAGCCACGTAACTCGTCAGTGCTGTGCTGACCTCAAACCAATACATCCAGCTTTATTAACCCTGGATTAAAAACATACTACTGAATCAGATTTGGCTCATCTTTGGTGAATTTTAAAATCCTAGTTATGTGTTCACATCCACCTTAGAGAAATACTACAGCATCTGACAACTCAGGTTCACCACGTACTTCCTGAACAAGTACCTGCAATGTAAATTTAGGTGATTAAAACTTCCTCGTATTCCTCAAATCCAACAAACAAACGGGTCACCTCAGCGCTCAATAGACAATGCCTTGAAAAAGACAACTCTTCTTTTAAATATCACACTATTTAAATATTTATTTTTGAAAAAGGTTCCTGCAAAATGACCAGACCATAGTCAAAGTACTACATTTGATACCTATCCAGGCTTACCTTCTTTTTTTTTAACATTCAGTTGTAATATTTCAATGCTGATCTCCTATGGCAGCCAAATAATTCAAATCAGGGACTTCCTTGTCTATGTGCTGAATAGGGAGATGCAACTTTTTCCCCCCCTGAGTTTACTGACACTTCCTTTCTTCTCATTATAGAGGAAGAGAGAAGGAAGGCAACCTGCAACATGCTTTATATGATTTCCAACATCCCAGTTAATTCCACCTAACTCTTTTCCTTTTGAAATTAATTTATCTTAGTTTCTGCCAGGATAAGGAGTGCGAGAGTTGCTCTCCAAAATTTCAGAGTGTGTTGCAAGAGATTTTAGCACTGGAGTGGGGATTAATCCTGGAACATAAAAAGAGACAAGATTTAAGCGCAGGCAGGCACACAGCTTTATACTAAGGAAGGAAAAGCCCACTCTATGCTTCATACGCAGGGATTCAACTGTTCTTTTGTCTACTGCTGTAGGTCTTCCCTTGAGCGTCCTTTTAAAATTGTTTTACATGAAGATGGAAAGTACTGGATTATAAACATTTCAAGATAAATTCATTAGAAAAATAATGTTTAAAATGCATGCAAATACCTTGACCAGATTTCTAAATGTATTACAGCAAGTACTTCAACCCTTCAAACCCCAGCTGTGAAGCAGCACCCTACTAACCCTCTGAAAAGATGGTGCTCTCACTTCATTACTTATCTACCTTGTGACAACAGAAGAATTTGCTTCTCTGTGTTGTTTAGAATGAGGCATTTTACACAGAAAGAGAATTTTTTTGCACAGCATCTACTACAGAACCCTGACAGTGGTTAAATCCACACAGTATAAAGAATACCAAATCTTAGTGATTCCTGATTGCTCGTTCCGAGTGTAACACCCCCACCCACTCCCCCATGGTTTTGGGATTTTTTCCCCCCACAGCAAACTGAGGTTAAAGATATGTACCAGAAACATCTCCTCTGTAAGAATGTACAATATATCCTCACTAGCATTATGCATTTCACACTTTATTTCATTCTGATAACTACCATATGGCCCTTGTGATTTATTTCACCTGAGCTTCTTGAGTTGTTTCAAAGTCCTCCTTGGAGACTGAATTCTGTTAAGGACATCTTCTGTGACATGGAACAAGAATTTGACAGTCCGTTCCCCAAGTAAAAACTGCTATAAACATTAACTTCTCTGCTGCTTTACTTCTCAATTGCTATCACCTCTTATCAGTCACAAGGCCTAGAGTCTCACTGATGGCATAGTTGCTTCTAGTGCATTTAAACCAGCTCTAAATAATGTATCCCTTAGTCTGTTTGCTGTGCCTTTGGTTTGCTGTTGAGAGATTAAAAGAACTATAGAAAAGGTAGGTGAGATCATGTGGTTACTGCAGTAATTAAAAAATGCATAGCCTGTCACACATGAATATCTTCTTTCTCTTTTCCATTGCTCAATTTGTACTACAATTAGGAACAAACTGATTTTCACACACAAAGAAAAACTATTTTGAAAAACCCCACAAACTCAAAGAACATAGAATACAGACAGGTAGCCCTTTTAAATCGAGTAGAACAGGCTAAACGGTTTACTGACTGGAAGTTGAATGAACGGTGTCATATTCAGCTTTCCTCTTCTCACACTCTACCATTAACAGCTGCTTAAACAATCCACTTTGATTTTAATGTGTTTCTGCATATTTGGTCTGCAGAATGGATCTAGTGACCCTTTGCATTTCTAGAACTGCTTACATAGCTTAGTGTCTGTGTCCCCACCTTGGTTAGCAGCTGATGTAAGTCAGCACAGAAACGCTATGACTGCTCCTGAAACCCGCCGGTGCTAAACTTACTGAAATGTAAAAAACCAAGTCAATGAATGGCCAAAAAGAGAAAGTGGGAGAATAGCCCTCATCCCTGACCCCCAGGTCCACACTCAGAGAGGTTCCCTTTTCACGGCGTGTGCCGGGCCCTGGCCAGGCTGGGTGCTCCCCGTGAGCCAACTCCTGAGGCCGAGGGTCCCTTCTACCCCCAGCCCCTACCCACACTGGGGAGCCGCACGCTTCAGGAGTGCAGAAAGACAAGTCTGTAAAATGAACTGTAACTGGGTAAAGTACAAGTTTTCAAATGCATATACTCATCAAATCCAAACAAAACCCATGGATACATTCAGAATAATTTCTTTGAAAAACAGCTAGCTCCTTGCCCAATTTCAACTTCCGTCCTCTAGCCCTTTCAGCTGCAGAGCTGATCAAAACAAGGTCACAATGATATCCTCCTTTAATGAAAAAAATGTACCTTTTCATTTCTTTTTTTCTGAGAAACAGGTGAATGGGTTTTGTTCAAACGTTCAACAATTTAACAAAGCCACCTTTTGAAAAGTGCAGGCCTAATAGGTTTAAGTTTCAAACAGTTCCACATTGCTGGAAACAGGAGGTCAGAACTCAAAAAACTTTCAGACAACATTCAATGAATTAGTGAGATTCTTAAGCTACATGGAGGCCACATAAGTACTCCAACACTTGCTTGGGGTTTTTTCTTCCCCACAAAAAGTAAGAAAAAAGAAAAAAAAAGACTGAGTCATAAATTCAGTTTTGGAATAAATGGCCCTTGCACCTCTAACTGTGCAGAGAAGAGAGACACAGCAATTCCAGAAAGGCGGGTCTACGTAAAAGAAACCCAAACAAACCAAACAACTGCCCCAACTCTGGAGAACCACTCCTTACTCCACCTGGCTCCAGGGAAGCCCCCAGAGCAGTTAAAGTAGGGTAGTCCCCCACTCCCCACTGTGGGAAGCCCAGACAGTTTCTAACCCTAAAGTATTTAGATTAAAACCCTCTGATGACAGATGGCTCCAGGAACAGGAGACAGAAGGTTTTTGGTATTAGTACTATAGTGAAAAACTAGCACCAACATCAAAAATCTTCATCACAGTACAGGTTTTACTGTGTTTTTCTACTTACAGAAAACCAAAAGCAAGAGTTTAGTATTTTGCTGAAAAGTAAGGGTTCAACAGAGGTAATGCTGGTAAGGTGAGAATAATCCACCATGTATGCTGTCAGGAGTTCTGTGCAAGTGGAAATTCAGAGAGCAGATTAAACAAACCTTAACATGTCTGTCACGCCCAGAAATGTAGTTCCCTTACAAATGCATTAGGCAGCAACATCGTAGCACCTTTTTCTTGTGTCTGGGCTCCTCCCATTTTATTCTATTCTCTTACCAAAAAAACCCCAGGTGTTATTATCTTTTTTCACCTCTTAACACAGTAAATCACCTTCCAGAATACTGTGAAACCTCCATGACAAGGGCAAACAAGTTGAGATCCATTTTTTGAGGTCTTAGAAAGCATTCTTAAAAATACACAGAAGGGAAGATAGGACCTGCTGGAGCGGGGCCAGAGGAGGCCACGGAGATGCTGGGGGGGCTGGAGCACCCCTGTGAGGACAGGCTGGGAGAGTTGGGGGGTTCAGCTGGAGGAGAGAAGGCTCCGGGGAGACCTTAGAGCGGCCCCCCAGGGCTGAAAGGGGCTGTGGGAAAGGGGGGGGACTCGTCATCAGGGGGAGGGATAGGACGAGGGGGAACGGGGTTAAACTGACAGAGGGAGATTTAGATGAGATCTAAGGCAGAAATTCTCCCCTGTGAGGGGGGTGAGGCCCTGGCACAGGCTGCCCAGAGAAGCTGTGGCTGCCCCCTCCCTGGAAGGGCTCAAGGCCAGGTTGGACGGGGCTTTGGGCAACCTGGGCTGGTGGCAGGTGGCCCTGCCCGGGGCAGCGGGTGGCACTGCACGGGCTCTGAGGTCCCTTCCCGCCCAGACCACTCTGGGATCCTACGATTCATTGTTTCTCTGAGAACAGACTGGCATTAATCTAGAAATCTGGTGGTGGTGATAATGAATGGAACACTTCACTTGCACTTCTGGGGATTCTAGTGCTAAAAGCAATTATGAACTGAGTCTCAGACAGCAGAGATATCAATCCCACTTTTCTGAAGGACACACTTTTGTGATTTGCCAGTGTTACAAAGGAACCCAAGGAATTTGGTGCCAGACTTTTACTCCTGTAGCTTGCTTACAGTCTCTCATATTATAAACTGCAGAACAAATCTTGTTCTTCCAGCACTGAAATACAGTTCAAACTCTTCAAAGGTGCTCAAAATCCATCAAAATAAATGTGACTGCTGTTTCTACAGAGATTATAACCACAGTATGAAACTCATAGTAAGGTCTAAAGTGTGCTAGGTAATCAAATTCTTAATCAAGAAATGACAAACAAAGTTCAAGAGCTGGTTGTAGCACTAACAAGAATCCTCGTTGGTAATGAAACCGAGCATCTGCAAAGCCATTTGCAAGCTGAGCTTCACAACCATCCTGATCCCCGCCAACAGATTAGTTTGCTTTTTTTCCCCAACTGCCTCAAACAATTCAATCAGGCCAGTAAAACCAGGATTATGACAACTAGCTTCAGTTAGTTTTTCTTCACTTAAACACTGTAACTTCATTTTGAATTTACCAGTAAAAACCAGACTTGGATGTGGGAGATTTATAACTGAACCTACCTTTGCTTTCAGATCTGCACAGATCTCCTGCTGCTTCTGTCTGGTATTAGCCAGCAGTACTTCTGCCTCATGAGCAGCAGAGGCTTCAGCAAGAGTCATCGCTCCCTTAAGCAAAAAGGCTTTCTTAGCTTGTGCCCAATCTAATATCAAGGCTCTGCGCTGGCTCCTAATGAAGTGGTAACGATCCCGAGCTTTCTCATGAAGAACCTAAAAAAGTGTTTCAAAAAGGTTTAAAAACTATGCGTTAATAAAATAATTCTAGACATTTCTGCCAACCTCGAACGTAACTGATGTAGTTCTTGTATCGCCAGTATCTCAGAGCTCAGGGCCCGGCAGGATCCCGCCAGGAGCGCTGCGCTCTCCCGCAGCGGCAGGCGGTGGCACCAGCCCAGCTCTCCCCCAGCGGTACCATCCTGCCATCCCACCGTTCTGCTCTGAGCGACGCCTCTGCCGTGTGAATGAATCAAACGCAACAGCTCCTTCCTGCCCTCAAGTACCCAGCGCAAGCAGGTCCCTTCCGTACATCCCCAGAGAAATCGAGCACTTTCAGCAACATGGGGCTCTTTGTAGCAAATGAAGATCTACAGCTCCAGCAGCTGTAGGAACTCACTACAGATCAGGAGCAGCTTCACTTTTTCTTTCCTAGCAGGAAGTCTGGATATGGATTTTTAGCTTGCCAGGCAGCATATTGCCACCACCAATGTCACCACCTAACAAAAATGATCAGTGTTCACTCCTACACACACCTTCTTTGGCCCTGTTCAGTGAGGTCCCCCAGGACACTGGGGCTTGCAGCTGTGGCAGAGCAGTAACAGGTAAGGCTGCACAGGCGGAGACAGTAGAGTCTTGGGCCTGTCTTAAATCCCCCAAAACACAGGTTACAAGGACGAGGGAGGTTCTAGAGATGGCTGGCTGCTCACGGGTGTCAAGGGGACCACTCTTGGTGCTGATTTCCAGGCTTTTGGCAGGGGACGGGGGATGCTGACTCGCCTGGTGCCTAGCCCACAGATATTGCTGTCCACTCGTAGCTGGAGGAAGATAAAGTGGCACCAAAACCTCTGGAGCTTCTCTTTGGCCAAACGCACATAGGCTACTGCATCCGCGGTTCACAGCACCTTGGCTGCTGCCACAAACCCAGGTGAGCCTCGCCAGCAAGGTCCTAAAGCTGGGACACTCAGAAACAAGAAATAGGGTGGAAAGTTTGCAGCTCTGCGCCCAGCCCTCTCTGACAAGCCACGCAGTGCTCGCCCACTGATCCATCCCTCGGAGGGAAGGAGGCAGAGGAGGTCAGAGTTCAGTACTCTAACGGGACACGGATGCTCGAAGAATATAGATTCTTAGTGGTGTTTTAGTATTCCTGTATTTGTCACACATATGCATACTAAGAGATGGCAATTCAATGCACAATTGTGATTTTTAAATTCAGAACTTTTAAAACTAAAACAAACCTTCAAAGAATTAGGGATACCCACTGATACCCATTAGTAACGGCTCTGCTTAAAATATACCTACATTGTACAAAGCATGTAATTATTTGGCCCAGCTCTCACAGGCAAAAGTTCTGAAATCCATAAGAACTTTATTTTTGGTGAAACTATGCTAATTATCAGTATCATTTCACTGTCACTCCTTTGCACTAGGCGCTCCTCAAACACAAGCACATAGATGGTCTAAAAATACATACAGGGATAAAAAAAGACTCCTACTTTACTTAAGACATCGCAAAGTGTTCTGGCCTTGAAATGGGTTTCTCTATTAGCTGCTATGTGCTTATTCACTGTGGAGTGTAAGAGGAATCAGCAATCAATTTGAAAGGCATTACGCATGTAAAAATAGCCTCTCCCCGAGAGCAGGAGATAACTTTCCACTCTTCCTGCTATGTATGTGCCACAGACCAATTAAAATAACTATTCCTAGACAGCGCGACAATGCCATCCATCCTCATCAAAAATAAAAATACCAAGAGAAGCAGAATAGCATGATATAACTGTGAAACTGTACAGCAAAAGCAATGCTAACAAACTCATTTTGTGAATCTGGCTGGAAGAGTATGTGGAACGATAAAATCTCCACAGTGCTTATTGTGAGGAAGTGGCAGGTTTTCAAGTTTGTGCATTTCGAGGACAGGGACATCCCTTCTTCACTGTGCAGAATAAAATTTATAATTAAGAAATTTTAAAATAAAAAAACTTTTATAAACATTCTTTAATACAAATGTTCACTACAGGATTTATGTAAGAATTTATAGAAGTGATCTAATTTTTAAAACACCACTGACCAGATCACGCCTGGACTTGTGAGGAAGGTATCTCTGCAGCACGTCGAGGTACAAAGTCCTCCTCCTCTGAAGATCCCTTGGGTACTGACTGGTAACAGTCTGAAAAACCCACTGATCTTCTTCCTTCCATTCAATGTTCCTACAGAAATGCAAGACAGTCATCTCCAGTATAACTTAATACCTGAAGAGGAGGAGTTTGGTTCTAGTTTATTTTTAAAGACCCAACCTCTCCATGGGCTCACAATCCTCAACCTGTAAACTCGATGTTGGATCAGAGCTGAGAAATTTAGATTCACTTTAATGAAACAAAGCAAACCTCTATTGCTTTTCTAATGTGACCGTTTATTGTGCCATCATTCGAGTGAGTTGTTCCTTCACTAACCTGTTTTTTTACTGGGGAATGACATTGTTTTTCTCAAATATGTTACATTGATGAATAGCCACATCACAGAGAAAATACAATGTGAAAAAGGAAGATGATGAACAGTCTCTATCACTGACTAAATAAATGATCAAAATGAAATGCATGAAGTGATAACACTTGTATGTAGCTAAATGCAGAACTAGCTTAAAAACAAACTTCTGACAGCCATAACCTCACCAGCAAGGCCTAAGACACACAATTTTTTAAAACAGGAGGTGGAATAGTCAGTATGCATCCATGTATTTCAGAAAACTAGAGTACCAAGAAGTAACAAAACTACAGCAGAGCACCACAGGTTTAGATTTCGTAGATTAGATTTTACCCTCAACCTGCACTCTTGGCCTTGAAGGGATTAACATCAGGCTTTTACTGTCAGCATTGGTTATGCGCTGCAGCAGAGTCACACCAAAAGGTCTCTCCAGCCCAGTGACCTGTTTTCAAAAGTGACTAAAAGCCCAGGGAAAATTAAAAGGCAGCAATCACATGAGTCTACCCCCCAACAAATTCCTGCAGCCCCCAGCTGGTTGCAGCCCTCGGACCTCCCGAGCCAGCAGCGGTGTCCTGGTATTTAACAGCACTGTGCTCAGCAGGACGTTAGCACAACTTCATCCTTACCCAGCAGAAATACCAGCTATTTAAAAAATGAGTTTTGTGAGATGCTTATATGCAATTAATATTAAACTAGATTTTACAATAAGATCTAGCATTATCTCTAAAGACAGCATAGTGGACACAAGTATTAAAAAAATAAATACATCTACGTAATCCAGTTTAGCACAGCTGTTTTTAAAACCCATTGTGCAGTGAAGCCGCAGTGTATTACCACCACTGTACAGTATCGTGGGACACTGAAGGAGGGAACAAGAACATATCCCTAGAAATGGAAAGCCTCACCTACAGACATCTCTCAAGAACGCAAAGACACAATATCCCCTTTCAACAAACCGCCGTGGCAGTAATATCCTGTCAGGCAGGGGAACCCAATCCCTTGATCACACCATTTCATCTTTTCCCTCTCTACCAGCACTTGCTGCTGCTGCATGCTTTGCTGCAGAGCTGGCACAGATCTGGACTAAGCTTCTCTAACCTTCCCTTACCTAAAGGCATTTATTTTACAGTTTTCTTCAGGCAGAATAATGGGCTTTATTCTTACCCTTATGGTCTTAAGAAAGATTTAACCTTCACCCATCTTTCTGGAGACAGCTAGTGATCAGAGGTTCTTTCCTACCCGCTTCAATTCTTCATCCTCTGACTTTCATGAAACAAAAATGATTCTTAGCTTACTATAACATTTTCAGCACAGAATCGTTATTCCAGGATCAGAATGGTGGCAACTCAAGGGTAACCAAATATGGGGAAACACTAAAATTACTATTCCTTGGTCATCAACACCTTGTTTCCTGCACCCTACCTTTTCTGTATTTTGTTTTTATTTGAATCAATGTTAAAAGTTACTCTTGCCTTTTATGCAGACAGGATCACATTGAAGATGGTCAGGTACGGAGAAATCACACCCCTCCTCCTTCAGTAAACCCCAGTAACATTGTCATGACCATTAGTGCTGCAAACACAGCAGAACAGGGAGCTATGCAGTAATGACGTTTGTATTGCATACACAGAGATTCCGGTCACAAAATGTTTTTTGTAGGAAAAGATGAAGCACTAACTCTTAGCTGGCACACTGTGGTAGTGCTTTTGAGTAGCTTATCTATCTATCTATCTATCTATCTATCTATCTATCTATCTATCTATCTATCAGTGGAGTAAAATGAAAGCGACATGTGGAAAATTATCTTTAAAAAGACTGAAGTGTCCGCAGGTAGCAGTATCACGCCACAGGGCAAAGAACATACACTGACACTTTAGTCCTTGCTTTTCCGCACAAGAGAAGGGTTCACGACCTGCATTTGTTGGCAGCTCTAGAATAATTCACAAAACGTAGCCAATAAAAACGAGAATCCAACAGCATCCCAACTTGTGGCGCAAAGCGTGGCAAGGAGCAGCGGGCCGGCGGCGGGGCACGGACCGTGCAGGCACGGGGCACGGACCTGCCCCTCCTCGAGGCCACCCGCCCCCGGTCACACGGGGCCACGTGTTGCAGCGCAAGTTCAGGCAGCAAAGCTCCTCACCACAGTGCAGGTACAAGTTCAGGACTAGGAATACTACAGGCGTAATCCCAACTTGGGGACTCATTAGTGGGCGAAAATTAATAAAGTTGTGGAAGGAGACAGCTTCCCCTCCACCAGCTTACACGAGATAGACATGCAATATTCATACCTTCCACCTATTTCCCTTTCTCATTAACTGCATGAAATATTTGGCAAACTATTTCTAGGACCCAGCTGTTTGCTACTAAATCCAGCCATCATGAAAAGAGATGGAGGTGGCTTTGAAATGGAGGAGAGAAAAGCTCTAGCTCCTGGAAAAAGTTTATTTGCAGCTACCGAGCAAATGTTGGAGGCAACATAAAAAGTGAAATCACATTAGCAAAAGCAGAACAACAAGGGAAGTGTTTCTGTATGGGTGAGTGCTTACACCCCCCATGCCAGACAATGAGCACGGGTGTCTGAGGTGAGGGATTTTTCATACACCAAGTATAGAGAAGAAAGAGCGCCCCAGAAAGTGAAATGGGGCTAAGGAATCCTTCAAAGAGGGAAGGGCTGCAGTAATATCCCCTTCACGCTGCAGGTTCTGATCAGCAGACCCAGTTCTCCAAAGACCAGAGTCCCCGAGCTTTGGCACAGAGGGGTACTGGGGAGATGTGCTACTTCTGCAACACCTAAACGTCTTGCAACTGCTCCTCAGAAATTAATGTTTGAAACTCCTCCCTTCTCTCTAGAGGGAGCTTTTCTATGAAATCAGTTCATTTATTAATTTTAGAATTTCTGTGTCATAATTTGATATTCTGAGGTATAGGCTTTCTGAAGAATAATTTTAATTAATTAATTATTCTTTGTTATGTTTAAATCTCTTCCACTTCCACTGTTCCTACTGATGCTGAACTGAGTATAAAATTTTTTTTTTCTTACAGGAACACCTAGCATTCTTGTCTTTCCAGCCCTAAAACTTGTTTCTTATAAGAACCACCATAAAACCCTGCTAGCCTTCACTCGGAGGGAGTACCAGCCATCCTAAGAGAGTGTTCTCTAGCTTACAGGTTGGATTTTGAACTACCTCTTGTAATTTCTGAGAGAAATCACTAATCCTCTTCTGCTAGTCCTTGGTATGGTGCCATTTGAGCATGTTATTTTAGTAATGAGACAGCTCTAAGAGCTGACATTCTCTTTTGGAACAATCCACCTTAGATATTTTGGATCACACAGGTTTGTGAACAAATACTGGTCTTCTGTCTACAAGAAGAGTAAGGCAGAGTAAGATACATTTTGGCCAGGAAACATTATACCCTGAACTTGAGAGCAGGGAAGAGCACAGATTCTGCGGGCCCTCTCCTCTGCCTCCAGCACACAGGGACAGACACACCAGCTGCTGCCTCAGCTTCTGCCTCCAACACCTCACACAGCTCTGGAGGTTCCCTCCAACTTGCGTGTTCCTCCACGGGCCAGCTCACAACAGATCTCTACACTACTCAAGGTGGAGAAATTAAGGTTCATGGAAGATACTCAGGAGCAATCAGCTGTAGCTATAGCTACACGTAGTTTATTGTAAGTAGGGACAAACTGACTGCCAATGCCTTGGTTTGTCAGCTGTGCCAAAACTTGTCAGCTGTGCTGAGATCTTGTCAGCTGTGTGAAAAAAAAAAAAAAAAAAAAAAGCAGCATGATCCAGCCCAGTGTGTTCGTAAGCATTGAAGGCATGGAGAATTTCAAAATAGCCTGCCTGATTGAATTCAAGATGTCACTTCATTTACACTTTTGTAGAATTCCAGAAAGGGAGATCTCATCTAAATCGAGTTTGAAAAGTGCCAACACATTTGACATTAGTATTTACGCTAATATCAGGCTTCTTCAGTGTCGAGATACTGACAAACTTTTACGAGGCTGAATGCATGACCCACATTTTAAATGTAGCACTTGCTTTCCCTGTATGTACCATTCTACTAAAACACAGTACAATCTTTATCCTGTTTGAGAACGGAAACACAGCAATAGTCTTATATTCACCAACCCTGCGGCAGCTGCGTCCTTTGAAACGGATATACCCAGGGCTAATCCCTGGCTTTACACTTCCTACAGGATATCAGCAGCTCGAAGGGGAAGCCACCCTGCCCCCCCCGACCCTTTGCAATAGCAGCGTGCACCCGAGGCACGCTGCTGTCTCCGCATCTGCGGCACACGGGCTGCAAGGACACCACCGAGGGAGCGGCGAACCTCCCCCACTGCTAATTGTGTCCCTGCCGACTGTTGTATCAGAACCCCCCCAGCAGCAGGCCTGAAAGGAGGAACTAAATTTACTTGACTTAGTCCTAACATCCCATTCAGGTGAAAGGACGCTGCAGAGGAAGTGGTGCTGAACACGCGATACCCCGTGCATCCTTCGCGGCTTAAGTGACTCAGACCTCCTTGGACATTGTGGGAAACAGGCAACAGTGCTCAGAGAGCCATCAGCTAGAACACACAAGTCTACAGTTGTGGGTAACTCAGGACGTGGGCTTTTTCCAAACACAAAAATTTGTATTTTAGCAGCAGTCAAAGAAGTGAATTTAGGTTATAAAACATTCTGTATTATGCTTGAAAAAAACCCAAATTCTTCTTCAGTTTCTAAAAGCAATAAAGAGTAATGAGCATTCTAGTAGGACTGAAAAGTACACAAAGAATACAGCAGACCAGAATATTCTCTTCTGATTTTTCTTCTTTGGAAATTCTATGCACATTTTCTAAATTTTCTGTTGCAGACACTCTGAACAGTTAAACAAGGAGATGTGTACCACCAGAAGAGTAGCATTAACTTACAGTTTCTCTACTCCACATTCAAGCATATGAGAGAGGAGGAATGACGGAGAAGTAATCCTCTGATGAAGTGACTAACTTATCATGTAATCATACTGCTCTACTGAGCGACTTCTCAAATTAGAAAAATGAGAAAAAAAATGAATTGCAGAAGAGTGTTTGGTGTCTTTGGGTACAGAGCAATGACAGTAATTGCAAAGGCTTCATTAAGGCTATATTAATCTGTAGAGTACAGTGGATACGTACCAAGGTCAAAAATCTGTCACTCAAGTTTTGACAGCATTATCTGTGTTAGCTGGATCAAAGATGGCTTGATGAATTACAGAATCCTTAAATCACAAGGCTGTATCTTTGCAAACTCATAAAACACATTCATGCAAATTAGCCAATATAAATGTAAGAAGTGATAAAGTGTTGTCTCTTCTATAAAACCCAGATCTGGGGAGTAAGCAATTCTGCAAGAACAAAGCCTTGCTTTTTTTACTGAAAACACATTTTTAACATTGTTGTGGATAGAATCATAGAAGCATAAACGAGCGAGATTTGGAGACCAGAAGGCAAACAAAAAAGGACCAAGATCTAGCTTTAAATAAACTGCCTGAGATAATTTCTGATGGTTCATTTACAGTTTCATAGGTTCCCAGCCAGCAGCACTGGCACCCGCTGGTCCACGCTGGGTGAATTGCCCAGGTTACCTTCCGTCCCACCCGCACGCTGCCGTCGCGGCCACCAGCACTTCCTCCAGCTACCCCTGCCTCTCTTCTCCCATCTAGATAGCATAACTTAACTCCTTCCACGTACCACTGCACGTGTCTTCATGCCCTACAACTGAATTTCTTTCTCTTACAAATATGGTATCTTTTCTTTAAGTCTAGATGTTACTTAATAATCAGTGAAAATTAGCTCAAGACCTAAATTTGAACCTGGCATACGATCAATGAAAATGCCACGGTGGGTTTTCCAACCATTGTCATAGATTCTGTTGTCTACATTGATATTTGTCTACTATTCAGTAGCACATATGCTCTTTGGATTGAGGGATTTTAATTTATGAATTTTCATCAAAATTGTGTTGATCATAAACTTTAACATAATTTTAATTAAAACCATTAGAAAGACTTTGTACATATTTAATGATTTAGTATTTGGCACAGATTTTCTCATGAAGGTTGTTAAAACTTCTTCCATAAGAGCAACTGTAACAAAATATCAGACAGCAGTAAAGGAACTGCTGTAAATTTGCCACTTAACAAATGTTATAAGTATGGGAAAGATGGGAAGAATTTTTAATAAGGATGATGTTATAATGGCGAGGACATTACAGTAATAATATATAGGTTCAGAAGAACCACCTACAGACTATCTATCTGTACAATTACACAAGATGTGAGTAGATGATAACATCACTTTTTACAGGATCCAACATCTGAAACCTGTTTCAGCACCCCCAAACTAATTCAGCAGCAGTGGCAGAAGATTTAGGTGCTGCACTGCAGGTGTATATAGAAAAAGAGGGGTATTTAGAAGCAGCATGTAATTGTTTTACTGAAGAAATCTGGGGACTTTCCTGCTCTCCCCAGTTTCTTCTGCCCAGGCTTCAAATGAATCCACTGACCTTCCTATTCTCAGTCTTCTTAAAATCTGATGACATCCTGAGCCAGAGGAATAGCAGTAGGTGGCAAAAAGAAGTCAAGGCTGGTCCAGTCCCAGCAGCTCAGTGCCTTCCGGACTCAAGTTAGCCTCGGTGGAAAAGCTAAGCTTCACACTATTAATATATAGGTATGTTCCATTTCTAGATAATTATCAGTATTTGTGTTCTCTCTATAAACTCTTCCATTTATAGAAAATTTCTCCTTTCAGTTATGAATCAGAGCTCCATACATTTTTTTACATTCCTTTGTGATGAGGATTACTGCAGTGATCCCAAATTTGTGAAGAGATTGGGCCTATTTATCTGCTTTACAGATAAATAATTCTAGATCGCTCTCAGAAAGACTGTACTTTTCTGGCATAAACCTGATAGTGTAATTACCACACAGAAAGAATCATTTCTATTCATGCAAAAGCATGTGAAGAGCACATTCGATGCACACCAGATTGTTGGTTCTTTAATCCACAAAACATTTTGCTTCTCATTTCAGATTGAAGCTTCGCAGAGGGCTGCCTCAACTCTCTCAGCTGTGCAAACAGCAAACAACTATTTAACCCAGAGAGCTGGGCGGCACCTCGATGACCTCTGCTCTGCAGAAACACAACCACCTCTGAAGGTAAAGGCGGCTGCAGGATCTACAGATCACACAGTACATTAGAATGATTTATATTTTATACCCAACAGATGAAATCCAGAAACTGAGGTCATTACCTAAACAAAGCGTCCAGCTGCTGATCAAGCTCTCGCAGCCTCGACCAGTACCCCCTCGCGAGCCGTCGGTATTCATCGATAACCAAGCTCTTCAGATCAGGATAGGGGCACTCCAAAGACAGCAGTGCTGAAGGGACTTCAAGGAAACGTCCATTTTTCTCTTCAGAAGAATGTGCTAGAGCCTGTGATGAAGAAATGTCACTCAGAGGACTACTCTGCGTTATATTTTCACTCTCAAGAAATTGCTAATTAAGCTTATAAGGAAAAGCTTACTTTGGTTTTATAGTCTCCAAGCTCTCTTTCCAAAGCCAGACTTTCAAGGATAAGGAATTCCAAATCTGCCTTCTGTTGCTTCTTCACAAATTGGACCTATTTCATGAAATATGTTACTTCTTTATCTTGTTATAATAAAAAAGATCTTATTTAGAAACAAAGAGCCTGATTTCCAGTTCTACACTGCTATGCTTTTACGGATTTTAGCGAGGCAGATTTACACTACGGCAAGTGCAGAAGTTACTGTATGCTCTGAATGTGAGTTATATTCACAAAAGTATTACATAAAAATAAATTAAAATGCTAAAAAGACGGTGATAATAAATTGTAAAAATAAAGTTAAAATACCAACCTGCTGTAACATCTCAACTGGATTGATCTTAGATTTCAGACAAGATTCTTCTGAGAGGTGACACTGCATCTCAGACAGCCTGAGTTTCAAATTCTCTTTCAGTTGCCAGATCGGAACTACAGTATTTGTTTGGTATGTATCCCGCTCCTTTGATAATTTATGCTCTACATCCAAATGAAACATAAAGCTTTCTAAAGCACACAAAATATTACACAGCACTGTGCTTTCTAAATCTAAACCTGTCAAGGCAGGGATTTAAAAACTCAGACAAATAAACAAGATAATTCTGACTATAATAAATAATCAAGAAATGAAAAAAACTCTTACCCAAGTCTCTCATATCCAAAAAAAAGTTGTGCTTATGGCTTTCTTCATCAAGAAAAGTCTTTATTTCTGCTTCTGCTTTTTCCCTGGAAAGTATAAGTTCTACAGAAGTTTTAAGTTCTTATTCGTTAAGTTTTCAAGAATGATAAGCCTCAAATACTCTAATAATGAAGTAAAAAGGGGGATTCTTCTTCTGGGAAGGTTACGAAGAGCAGGACTTGTCAGGGAGGTGGTATGGAAGCCACCCTCCTCTGAGCCCAGACTGCTCCCCTTGATCTGCTGCATAACCAGCATGCAAGCTCAGGGTCCCTGCTGTAGTGTGAATCAGCATGCACCTCCAGAGACAAGGAGGAAGGAAGAACTATCTGAAAACTTCTGGTGCTCCTACAAAAACCTGTTCTTCAGCTGTTGATAGGCCAGCTGAACAGCTCTGAGATCGTAACGAAGAGGTGCATCCCCCCCCTCCCTTTAGGGGTTCTCTTCACATCTACAGACCCTTTTCAGTGGGGATCACTGAAACTCCTGAATGAAGTTATCTTCAGTTCAGGTATTTGAATCTTTTCCTCTTAATGTCCCTTGAATCAAGTACGTCACACTAGAATCTGTCTACTGAAGTATTTCTTTAATAATGGCTAGTTGAGATTCCTCAGATCTTACCTGTTCTCCCTCAGTCTTTTATGCTCTTGCCACCACACTTGCTGATGCTGTTTCAGCAGCATTTGCTCTTTGCTAATTTTTGAAACTTGCTCTGCTTTTTTAATCTGCAGGAAAAAAATAAAGCTTGTAAGTACTCTGAATCTGTTCAATAGCTTTATCAAATGCCTTCACATATGGAAACTTTTAACTACAGAATGGTGAACCTAAAAGCTTTTTACAAAACTGTTTTTTGAAAGAACAATGGATTCAGATGTAACCAATTCTCATGAAAAAATTTATTCCATTTCAAATCACAATTAAATGAGAAGAGAAAGTGAAAAAAATGCAGCCTGTTTTCCTCTTTCCCTTTTTCTCCTTTTCTTTCCTATTTCCCAGGAGGTGAAGGGGGAAAGATGAGCAGAAGAAAAGAAAAATACACATTCTCACAGGGGGGAAGATGAAAGAGTGCAAGTGTGTCTTTCAAAAAAAAGAATTTCAAAAATTGATTACTAACAAAGACTGCTTTTTTGAAATCTATCCAATTAAAGAGGCTCTGAAACAGTCTGAGGGCTTCACAAAAACATTGCTTCCAACTTCAGAGAAAATAGAAATACATGCTTTGGAGATGGAGTTGCTGCTTAAACCAGAGGAACAGCCGTCAGGGCAAGGCCAATGAAGTGGTAGCCAGATGATTCTGGTCAACCAACAACGAAGCAAAAAGGATCAGAAGTTGTGTGTGGCTGCCAGAAGCTCCTGAGAAGTCAGTTTTTTCTCATCCTCCTGCCATCACAACTGTCTTGTGGCTTCTCAGCGATACTCAGGACAAAGCAGCATTTCAGATCAGAACCAGCTCCTCTCCTGCTCCTTCTCTCTTCGCTGTCCTCCTCCAGGACAGCCAACCCCAGCCCGACCCCAGCCAACTTCTTCCAGTTGCAAAGCACCTTCTCATTCCAGTCTCCTGCAACGCACATTTTTTACCTCCCCAGATCTTCTTTCATGCAGGTACATTATTCTACTGCAGAATGATAGCAAGAGAAGAAAATAAAATTTGGAAACTCTTGTTCTAGTTCATAACAGGGAGAAATGACTAAAGATCTCAGTCCACATGTAGTTCAGGAAAGAAATGACATTCCGAGTCAAAAATGCTGGTTTTCCACTTGGCTCAGGTGGAAGTAATCTGCTCTCTTTAAAACACCGAGTCAGCTTCCCTGCCCAGGGAAAGCTGTACAAAGCCAGGCGTGAGCCCTCTGCCTTCATAAGAGCCCCTTGTGCTCCCCACGCCCCTTGGGGACATCCTGCTCCCCGCGCCAGCTGGGCAGGTGACACTGGCAGGTGGCAGCGGGGAGGGCAGTGGCCGAGCCCTCCTGGGCAGCACTCACCCACAGGTAAGCAACAAGCCCATCACTTCTCGAATCACAGCCTCTCATTCGCCCACCACCAAAGCTACAGCCTTACAAATAAATACCAGAAACATTTGCGCCTCTCAAACGAATCAGAGTTTAATGTATCTGGTTGAATATACCCAGTGTCTGGACAGTCACATAAGGGAGCACCACAGCTCGAGCGTGGTTAATCCACTGTGGTTTGGCAGCAAACCCGCTGTACTGGTACTCTGGGGTGAGAACCTGCAACAGGCACCAGGGAGAGATGATGTAACTGTGAACCAGCAGCGAGGGGTTCACGGGAACCTGCAGGTGGGACTCTGCAGTAAAAGTCTGAAAACACTAGTTTATGCTTTCAATCAGTGTGTTACAAGGCTTTTGAATCAAAGGTAATGTCTCCTCATCTTATGCTTACATTTTTTAAAATCAAATTTTTATATTTCTGAAGTTACTTATAGCTTCCTCTTGATTATCATCAGGTGTGTAAAACCAGGCTTCAACCAACAGAACACTGTATGTAAAGTAATTTAAAAATACATCTTCAAATCAATTCTAAGGCTGAAGTGAAACAAAAGTTGAAGTAGATCTGTTCATACAGTTTCATATGATCTTGAAATTATTCTACAGCTACAGCAATTGTATAACTGCTGCAATATTAACTTTTTTCTATATGTGCTGTATTTTTCCTTCTTAAATGGTCAACAATTGATTTACCATTTGCTTCCTTGGCTCCACCTCAAGGGAGGAGTAACCCAGCACTTCAAAATCCGGATAGCCTGAATGAGCAACAAAGCAGCAGCAGGTGGGAACACATTCTATTCTCTGTGGAGCTTTCAGCACATCTATTTCACTACCTACTCAGTTGGAAAACACTTGAAAAGGTGAAATACCAAAAGACAGATGATGAAGAATCAGTTTAAAGCTTGAATGAATTCAGTAGAATTTTGTATTGCCAATTCACAAAGAACTATCTGCCAGAGCTCTTGATATATTACACTTACATGCATTAAAAGAAGCAATACTATAAAGTATGCCTTTTTCTTCTAATTTCCTGGCGCCCTCTTCTATTTTAAATACAAAGAGAGAAGCTGCAGCACCAACCCCCTTTTTTGTTGCAAGGCCTTCAGGATAGTAGCATGAAGTAGCAAATTATGCCTGTTGGTACTGTATATATTCCGTTTACTAAGCTACAAGAAACAGCATCAGAACACAAAAAGTACATGGTTATGTCACTAACCAATATATTTCATTTAATAACTTCTGTTCAAAGAACTTCTAAATGTTTGACATTAAAGGAATTTTATCATAATCCCATATTTCCTCAGCAAATTCCCCTTTGAATTCCATCTGAATGAAGACTGAATTATATTTTCTGCATGCCAAAGATATCATCTGATCATGTCCCTCAGTCACCTACACAAGGAAACTTCCGTCACTGCGTTCTGCACAGTTTCTATATGTCAGCAAAGCTTTTCCTTTCAAAGGCCATCCACAAAATTACAACTGTTCAGAGGAATGGCCAAGGACTGGAGAGACAAGAAACTGCCATGTTAGCACAGGTTCAGCATACAAAACTGTGTTACCCTTAGACTGGATTTGCAGTTTTCTGAAAAAGCATTCAAATAACATTACTGCTGGAGGGGTCTGTTTGAAACTGATTTTTTTTTTTCCTCTTCTATTTTGTTTCTCAGCCTCGGCTCAGTCTGTGCAGCTGGACCCAAGGACCAGCCCGGCCCAAGGCGAGGCGCCGGGACAGCCTGTCCGCCCGCGAGAACCGGCCTCACGGGGCAAAAATGGGCACTCGTGCTCCAACCAGCGCAGCAGCCCGACTCCTGCTGCTTCTGCAGCTCTGCTACTGACCCCGCTTCCTCCACACACCGCAACGAAAACCACCTCTGCTTTGATTAAAACGATGATTTAAACTACCAGTATCGAACAGACTGCCTCTGTATTTACCCTCTGGGCCATGCTGCAGCTATTTATACCCTCCTAAATGTCCCAGCTCTACATTTACACTTTATGGCTATAAAACCCTTTTAATCTTCTTTTCAAAATCTACTTCAGCTTGTCTTTTGGAAATCCTCACTTCGTATCTGTTTTTTGGTTTTTCCTTTCTGGATCATCCTCCCCTTCCCATTTATTCCCATAAATTCTTCATTACTCCCAGTATTTTGAGTAGTTTATGTAATGAATCTGGATTAATTTCCTCAAAGCACTCAAACACAAACTTTTCCCGTCTTTTTGGGAAACAGAACCCACACGTATTTTGCATCTCTGATTCAAAGAAATTCCACGCTTTGACATTAAAGTCTCCAAATCACAATAATGCTAACTAATAAACTCTCATCTTTTGCCTTGTTTTGCTGAACACTGTTACAGCAATTTGTTATCCCTATTCATTCTCAGATTCCTTGGGGCAGTGAAACAACATATGATCGTTGAATTTTAAAATCATTCACATTCCAAATAATATAAAAATCATACCTTTAATTGAATTTTTGCAGATGCCATTTTTTCTGCCGCAGCAAGTTCATGTAAATGTTTGTAGTCAACAGGTTTATACTTCTGGCTGCAAAGACCATTTCTCATTGGAATCACCAGATTTTCTAGTTATCACATAAAACACATATAGTCATTTCAAATTCTGGAGCATTATAGCATGAGTCATAAAGTGAAAACATTACAGATAGAAATTAGAAACAGTATATTTTAAACATTAAAAGTTTCTGTAACAAAGAGATTGTTAGTTGGTACGAATTTGAAATAAATATAAAATAGTAGGAATTATATAAGAAATATTAACCACTTGTCGGTTTAAAAAAAGCTTATTTTAAAAGGGTTTTTTATATGTGAATTTAAAGAATAATTAACTTTAAACTGTGTTTACTGGATTTTTAGTAAGTTCTAATACAGAAATACACAAGTTTCAATATATGCATTCTTACTTCACAAATTGGAAACCTATCTCAATATTTACCATAATCTACAGATTGAGCAATAGGAGTAATTTTTTTCTAAAAGGTACATAAACTACCAATTCTGTGTAAATAGAATGAGTTGCAGTTCTGTTTCCCATTGAATCTCCAGCCATAAGAACAGCATCATCTCTCTGTTAAAGCTCTGCAGGGCTCTGGGAAAGCAGTGCACTTTCTTAAAAAAACAGAAAGGCACAGAACTGCAAGGAAAACATCATACTTGGTTTCTGCTGCGTGCAGTATGGATTACAGTGTCCACTTCCTGCAGTCCTGTCATCAATATTTGAAAGACTATGACTGTATTGAAAGACTGCTGTCCAAAAAACAGAAAAGCATTTGAAGTCAACCAAGTCTGAGCACACGGCGAGGCCAACTTACAGCCATGCCTCCAGGAGGCGGCACCGAGGGACTGCCTATTCCCCACAACAGCTGCCTCGAGCTTACCACGGAGCTCTCCTTTGAGCTTACCTTCACGTTCTAAAATCTGCTCCCTTTATCTCTCTTCCCCCTCGCCACCCTCCCAAGAGTGAGAGCCTTCACCATTTCACAGCCACTGTAACCCAAAACATTTTATGTATGCTCTTAAAACTGGGGGAGCCACGGATTGAGACCAGCAGCCCTATCAGAACAAATCCAGACAACCAGGGCTGCAAATCCTGTCTGAACAAGGTTTGTCAACAGCCAAAGAGAAGCCCCCTCACGTAACCTCGGACACCGAGCTGCTGACTATTAATCACAGGTATTCCTGGCTTATTGCCCTGCACCATCAGAACAGAACCGCGTCCTTCCTCCCCTCTAATCATCGCCCACCGCTCCCGCAGGCAGCCTCCACTCTCTGAACTTGAGAGGATACACCACCTACACAGAGGGAGGCTTCCTCCTCTCCTCCCGCTTGCCAATCCTGCTTTCTTCGCCACTAATCTCCTCAACATGCGAATTATTCAACCAGATCAGTGTTATGCTAACCAGGTTATAGCTTTGATCTCATATTATGAGTACTTCTTTATCCTCTATATACCTTACACACAAAACATTCGGTAGTTTGATCCACTGATTTCTTCCATTTTATCCCTCCTATGAGCTTAGTATGAATAATCCCCTTTCTCCCAGGTTTTAGCCCTTTAGGTAGCTCTGTTCATCTGTGGGCTTTTCTTCCCACCAATCCAAATTTAAAGTTCTCATCCCTAAATCAGCAAGATTTTATGTGAAAATTTTCTTTTCCTTCTTTCTGAGACTGCCTACAACACTGTCCAGCAGAGATCATGGAACATCATTCCACAATTCCATGTAGCAAAAGTTCTGTCACCAAACCCCCGGGGAGCCACCCGTCCCGTTCTTCCTCCCGAGCCCAGGACTCCTCTGTTGCTGCTCCCGAAGGCTCGCAGCCACCCCTCGTCTGGCAGGATCGCTGCGGGCAGGACGCCCGTGTCTGTGCAGGGCAGGACCTTGGGAGCGATTCCACAGCATCTCTCCATCAGGCTCCCGGCAAGCAAACGCCTGGCAGGTAAGTTAGCAGGTGTATCCTGTCCTGGTTATTGGAAAAGAACTAGTAACCGCTACTAGTACTACTAAACGATGTTAACTACCGCTAGAAGCCATTAACTCCACCTCCTTGGTAGGGTGCTTGTGCATCTCATGACCTTGGAAAAGCATGACATGAGGTGTTCCAGCATCAGAGCCCCTTGGAGAACTCCAGGGCAGCTCACCATGCTGCGGGGAAGCGTCAGGACAACGCCAGGGGAGACGAAGCTCCCAACCCCTCCCCGCAGAGGCCCCGGTAAGGCCCTCATGTCAGCGGGCGGGGAATGCTCCACACGCATCCTGCCCACGTGTCAGTGCGGGCACCAGCAGCGCCTCGGGCTGCAGGCAGCTGCCAGCCTGCGACTCCTGGCCCCGCGGAGCTCCTCAACCTTTGCACTGGCGCGGATCTCTCACACCGCTGGCTCCGAGTTGTGGCACAGGTACCCAGGGGTCAGAACCCCACCTGGGTATGGCACTCTAAACTGCAATACCCTGACCCATTTGCTGTGGGCTACATCAGCACTGTCATCTCCTCAAAGTACCCCATGAAATGACTGTTTGCTGTCCCTGACCGACAGCGCTCACTCACCACCAGCTTTGGAAACCCTGCATTCTCTGTGCCACCTTTAGTCCTCAGGACAGTGGAGTAAGGGGAAGGATAAGAGACATGATCAAAAACCAAATCCCTGTAATTTTTTTTACACCCTTTCTTTCTTAAAATATAAAATAAGAGGGTTGACAACAAAAAACATGGAAAAAAAGGATGAAAAATGTAAAAGTGTGTACTGATGTACAGGAAGCAATAATTAATAATAGAAATAATAATAAAAAAATAATAATTCAGTGTAGAAAAAAATAGGAAGGGAGAATGAACCATCATGAACCATCTCACTGAATGAATAGATGGAGAGAACAAGGAATGCTACAAAATAACTGGGAGAAGCACTGTTTTCCTTTGGCTGGGTTGTCTTAATCTCTTCTAACCACAGAAAAACTTATCAGAGAACGGAGAATAAGCAGAGAGAATCCATTTACTTTAAAAGGTTAAACTTAGTGGTACCTGGATAAAAAAAGTTGTTATTATGTCAGGTTTCTAAACAAAAAAAGCTTGCAGCAATGTTTGGAAGCTTTAGAGTTTTCTCTGAAAGTCCCAAATTTAATTTAGCAACATATTTTGATATTTTCTACACACTTGAAGTTTTATCTAAAACATACAAATACGCATAGCTACATATAGAACTACTGTAAGAGAAAGAAGGCACCTGAGGTACTCCCTCAAGTAACTAGCTCATGTTCACCAACTTAATAATGTCCCTCACATCTAAGAAAAGAATGACAAGGAGTGAAAGACAGGTTCAATTTCCAAACCTCTAACCCCAAATAATTTGATTTTATCTTTGCTTTCAATATGCTTTTTCCTTTAGCCTGTATATCTGAACCTTATGAGTCTCTATTACTCATCTCCACCAGTTTCTTCTTCTACTGAGGACTTTGCTCTGAGGAATTTTCTGAAGTCAATAGGGTCTACCCATGTGAGATTAACTCCAAAATCAGAGTCTTGGCATAGAGGATGCAAATGTAATGGATGTGTCTTATATTTTACAAAGAAAATAAATTATATATATTTTTATATGTATGTACACACTCAAAAATATATACACATACATACACGGATGAAAATATAAAATATTAAATTTTCAGATTTTAAAATGCCTTTTCACAATTTTCTATAACAAATATTTGCTAAAGTCTGAGATACAATTATACTGGTAAATGAAAATACTTGAACTTTTGCCCCAGTAGTATAAAGCTTTGGCAAACTGATCCTCAGTAACTTTACATAAGCTGGGAAGCTTATAGGGATAAGGAATGGGCCTTTTCTCTCCAACCTCTTTTGTAGGTTCCTGCGGTAGGGAAACTTGCCATTAGGTATTAGCAGACTTTTCCCATTCACTATTAAGTGCGAGGGGCCCCATGGTAAATGTTAAGGTAAATCCTGTAATCCCGTGATCCTCCTTCAAGTCTCCCCCAGGGATTGTCATTTGCCACGGGCCTACAGAGTTTGACAACATGACTCGTTGTGGGGAGACTTTTTTAAGTCAAGCACCAGCACACTGCCCGGTATCGGCAGAGGCTGGGGCTGGCTGGGTTGAGATCAGCCCCGCAGAGAAGCACTTGGGGATCCTGGTGGACGAAGACTCAGGCGTGAGTCGGCACCGTGCGCTGGCAGCCCAGAAATCCAGCCGTGTCCTGGGCTGCATCGAGCACGCGTGGCCAGCGGGGCGAGGGAGGGGATTCTGCCCCTCTGCTCCGCTCTGGTCAGAGCCCACGTGCAGCACTGCCTCCAGCTCGGGGGCCCAGCGCCGGCCAGACTGGAGCTGTTGGAGCGGGGCCAGAGGAGCCCACGACAGCGACTGGAGGGCTGGGACCCCTCTGCTGGGAAGAAAGGCTGAGAGAGCCGAGGGGTTCAGCTGGAGAAGAGAAGGCTCCGGGGAGCCCTGGCTGCGGCCTCTCAGAGTGTAAAGGGGGAGCATAAGAGACAGGGAAAGGCTTTTTACTGGGGCCTGCGGTGACAGGACAAGGGAGAGGGCGGGTGTAGGTTGGGTGTGAGGAAGAACCTTTTCTACCCTGACAGATTTGCCCAGAGAAACTGTGGCTGCCCCCTCCCTGGAAGGGTTCAAGGCCAGGTTGGACGGGGCTTTGGGCAACCTGGGCTGGTGGAAGGTGGCCCTGCCCGGGGCAGGGGGTGGCACTGCATGGGCTCTGAGGTCCCTTCCCACCCAAACCAGTCTGGGATTCTATGATCAGAATGCTATAGAAGCTTCCAGATGCAGCTATTAACTGCACAGAGTATTTCATAAGTAGTTTTATTCTAGATTGTGATAAGACAATTAAATTGAACATGATAGCATACATACCCACACCACTAATCCTTCGAGTTGTAAAGAACGTTCCATGGTCCGGTTCACTCATTTTTATTTTTTATGTATTTTTTTATACCTGTTGAGAAGCAAACAGATGTTTTGAGAATACCAACATTGTGGATGCAATCTAAAAAGACATTCAAAAATATATGTATTGTTTTCTGAGGGCACATCTCACTAAAAATGTAATTAGACAGAAATTTCACAAGTTCACTTTCATTTTAAGAGAGATTTCATGTGCCTCATATCACTTAGCAGCTAAGAAAACAAAATATGATTTCCTTTGTGAATCTGTAATGCTGTCACATAGATGGATTTATTCTTTAATGGATCTATTCTTTACTTTGTGCTGTTCAAAATATAACAATCCTATTGACCCAAACGCAAGGTAAGTTTCTGAGGTGTTCTTTGCTTTTTAGAAATCAAGCCTGAAAAGATCAGTCTTTTCTTATTTTTAGAGACTGTGGTTTATGCACAGATCCCCATACACCCCCTTTAAGTGTCTCTGTACTAACACTTGTCAACCCAAGTCAGCTGCTTCAGCAGAGGCTTCGTTCCTGATGAGCAACCACGACAGGCAGCATGTAGCAAGTAGTCACAGCATCTTGGGATACACTTGACATTTAAGATGCAGTAAGATACACAACATAGTAAAAACCTTCGATGTCTTACAAACCTTACTTTCACCTTCATTACACATGCATGGGCACCTTCCCCGCTCCCACAAAGAAAAGCAATAGATCAAAACGGGGGGTTTCAGCTGCACTGAACGGCTGAGGGGGGTTTCAGCTAAATAATGGCAGGAGGAGGAGGAGGTCACAGCCAAGCAGGCTCCCCACAAACCCTCTTCCTCAAACCCAGGTCTACCCTACCAAAGTCCCCTACACATAGAATTCTGTCTGCTTGATCACACCTTTGGTGTTTGGTCTCACAGCAAGTAGCAACACCATAAATAGTAGACAAGCAAAATCTGTTAATTTGTGTATTGTGGAGTTATTTCTCTGCTGTTGCAGTGGGCTGAACCAGTTTATCCATACAAATTCCAAGGATGGCACAATGCAACAAGGAGGGAAGAGCAGCAGCAGCAATGCGAAAGGAACTACCCTGACAGAGCTATTCATTTCAGACAAATAAAAATGTGAGACTGCAACCAAAGATACTTCACACTGTACTTCCCTGTGAGCTGTGTCTCTTCACAACAACATTCTGCATTGCAGAAGCATCAAAACCAGCTAAAGTGTAAACATCTGACCTAGACAGACAGCAGCTTCATGAAGGAGCTTCCACTACTGCTGCAAACAAATGGTAAGTGCAGCTGAAATTACAGCCAGACAGCACACATACACACACTACTGCTCCTGAGGCTCGGTTTGGTATTAATTCTGTACCTGTTAACTGTGCAAGTCACCAGGCAAAGAAAATTCATGACCACTAGGCTCTGTACAGTGAATATTCCATGACCAAACCGAGCAGAACATGGTGAACACTCATTGATACAGTGTGGTATTTCTCTGCGGTTCTTCCAGCATATCCTTCAGTGTTATTTAACAACGCTATAAAACTGTCCCTTGCACTAAACCAAAACTATCAAAGTTTAAACGTCATCTGTCTTCACCCAAGAGTGACCATCCCTTAACAATACAGGGACCTTTTCAGATCTGTTCTGACAGTAACTTACAGTATCAATTGTCCGAAGTTACACTGAACATCATCATCTGATCACAAAGACTGAAATTAAAGATACACAGGCAAGAAAATATGACAATACATGAGGGAGTTCATTCCTCTCTTGAAAGATTAATGTGTGTTTTACAATCTAAGAGTCACCTGGAAATAAATTTGCAGTTCTATTCCAAAGTCTGCACACTCCTCGAAAGACAAGCGAAAAAGGAAGAAAAAGGTTAGCACATTCATACCCTTGATTCCATTCTTCTCCACTTAAAGTAACTATTTGGTTTCAACATATAACCATATAACACTGCCACATTCATCCAAATGACGCAATTCTCCATATCAGAAACAACTTTGGCCTATCTGTCATGGTAATATTTTATCTATACATCAGCTTATCTACATATAATTTTCTAACTGCATATATGCTTCTGTTGGAACAGATATTTTTAAAAAATCAAATTAACTATATATGTAAAGCCTTAAGGTAGGGATTTACACAACACAGCAAAGTACGGGATTTACCTTACTTCTTCAAGATGCACAAAGACAATTTAAATGTTGTTTCTTTTCCCCCTAAAGTCAAAATATATTTTTCTGCTGCTTCTTAGAAAAGTCAGCTATGCATGGGCTTGCCTTTCTCTATTTCTTGGAGAAATCACTGAAAACAACTGGAACAAGAAATGCTCAATCACCAACACACAAATCTTTAAGCTATGGTCTGATCAATTTATAAAGGCATTTAAAGAAAATTCTATTTCTTCAGGTTGTTTACAAGTCTGTAAATTAGGTTTAGTTTAGTATCCCTAGTGTCATAATTCTTTAGATTTCCAGCCTCCAAAATCTTCCCAGGAGGAGTGGGAAGTAGACATAGCTGGAAATTCCATAATTAAAAAAGGGCCCAGAGGGGG
>NW_020799107.1:37944216-37958770 GCF_003259725.1 Athene cunicularia
GGGAAAAAAAAAAAAAAAAAAAAAAAAAGAAAGTGAAATGCTGCAAACTGGCATAATTTCCCATGGAATTCTACAATATGCAGCACTTCCTGGAAACTCCAGTACAATTATGTGACATAACCTTCCACCGAATCAGTCGATTAAGGTTGAACAGGAAAACTTAAAACACTAATAACAAAAGCTGAAAAAGTAGGAAAAAAACTGTAAGAAAACTCAAATATTTGTTTAGTACTACTTCTCAATTATTTCTTCACAAAGAAACAAAACCAGGCTTTTTTTTTTTTCCTCCCCTTTCCTGAATTTTGCCCTTCCCTTGAAGTGTAAATCAACCACATACCTGAATTTAGAGAAAAGGGAAAGCATCACAATATACTGAAATTCCTTATTTTAAAGCCCTTTTGACTGACGGGTCTAAACCAGACCTTCATACATCTCCTCCTCAGGTCGTAAGTCATCACAGTTCTAGCCTCGCGCAGGAAGACGTGAATAGTCAACTGTGGCTTGATGCTTCTGTAAACCTACTGATATTCTTACTAACGGAGGAGTGAAGAACTGCTCCAAGTCTCTCCTCGAGCATCAGGCCCAACCTGTATTTCCCATGGCCAAGAAATCACCGGGAGGAACCAACACGAGGATTCTGACCGCGCGTGACCGTTCTGCCGTGGAGCCACGGCAGCCCCACAGACCAGCAGCATGGCTTTTACACAGCAGCAGGTCTCTTGAGGGGTTTTGTGTATTACGGTTAACATTTACACAGCAATGTTCCTTTTCCTTAGCAGAGATGCCAGCAAGGCTACCACATTCCGAAAGGCTGCAAACAGAAATAAAGCTATCTGCGGTAGACTTGAGGTGGATTGTCTGCATGCACCTCGTGGAACCATTTGGACTTTTTAGTTTTGTAACAGCCCAGAGACAGGCAGCAACTTCGACCAGTTGCCAGAATTTCTCAAATTAAAAGCAGGAAAATACACCTACAAAGGAAAAGACAACCTGGGATAGTCCTGACTGCAGAGTGAGACATCAGAATTGGCACTCAATTTCCCTGTCTTTCAGTTAGAGGGGCAATTCAGGGGTATATTTAAGTACAGTGGTACAAAATAAACAATCTACCTCAAAAGATTCTCTAACTCTGCTCTTTTCACAAGGTCAGTCCTTTGAAAGGGCATTTAAGCCTCCATCATCAGTTCTGCAGTCCCTACTCATTCAAACCAGCATTACAGTAGAGATATTTTCCACTGATAGGGGCGAGCTGCTGTCAGGCAGTGTTCTCGGAGCACAGGCTTTGCATCAGCACTCTGAGGAAATCCCCGCTGATCTCCATCTCCCCAGGCCGAGTGGAAGAACCGTGATTCAGCAGTTTCAAAGAGCATAAAATCTACTTCCATTTTTCATTCTTACAAGCATAATGCATGGAAAAAATCATATGTAGCAGAATTTTATTCTACTTCCTCTTACATTTCCACCCTAGTTCATGACAAGTAATGCAAATATTTCGGGGGTATGCTAGTTTTTAACAAGAGCCACTGGATTTTGCATCTCAATACACCTGGCAGTGCTTTTAAGCACCTTCATCCTTTTGCTCTTGAAGAGATCATTGGAATGTTTGCATTTGATAACCTTAAGAGAGTAATTTCCACTATGTCACTGCTCTCATTAAATTCTGAGATCTGATAGTACTTCTCCTTGTTGTGGAATCTGGATTAAAAGGGAAATCAGTTTAGGGTGAGGCTTGGTGTATTTACATCATAATGACACTCTACAAAGACTGAATTATTTGTAGGTTTAAAGACAACAAATTTAACCGACAATGGTGGGTGCTCAACCTCTGCCCTGCAAGCCCCAGTCTGCTACAACTGAAATTTTTGCACTGAATGTACTACAGCTACAACCCAGACTTTACATTTCATTATGAAAACCATTAATCTTTAAAAGCTAGCAGCTGCCTCAAGAGAGCTAATGAGTTACAGCTAATGACTTTTTCCATATACCTATGTGGGCTTGAAGTTAAAATACTTAAAGAGTAGAAGTAATTTCAGTAAGTTCAGTGCCTTAAAAATCTTTTCACCTTCTTAGATTACAACAGAACAACTTTCATTCACGTACTTCTTTTGTAAAGGAAGATTATCCCGTAAACAGTACTCCTTAGAACATGTGTAACTTCACTTCTCTTGCTCTGTCATATATTTTTACTGGGAATAGGTTTGTTTGTGCAGGCTTTTTTAGCAATTGGTTTATTAACATCCATAAAATGCAGCTTGAACCAAACATACTATCCAGAAACTTGGTCAATCCATTTAATATTTGTGACTAGAAAGATTAAGGAAAATTCAAGGAGGTTGACAGCATTTAAACTTTTAAAATACTCTTTAGACTTAAGCCACAAGGAAATCTGGGTACCTTCCCTTCCCTAAAACATCGTATTCCAGTGGCTAGGGACAATGGGGCATGAAGGAGGAGAACTTGGGCTTCTAGTGCCCTTTCTGAAGGGTCTCCTAAGCACTGGCACACCAGGATTCCCACATACTGGGTGGTTTTCTTCTCCATGCGTATTAAGGGATAATCTAGTCCACAGGTTTTTGAACAGTGCATACACCTCACATCCAAACATCCTAAACCCAAACGAAGTATCAAGTCATCTGAGTGTTTAACCCGACACACTTTATACAGTAACTCAGAAAGTTGAAAATAAGCCAAACTCCGTGGGGTTCCCTTTCTTGGCTCTTTCCCAGCCTGTCAGACGAAGGCAGAAGGAGGCTCTGCCCTGCCCAGGGTGCCCACCCGGCTCTGGTCTGGCGCACGAGGGCCGGCCCGCTGAGCTCCGTGAGCCGTGCAGCTTTGTGTCCCACCTGAGCACGGGGTGGCTGCCGGCCCCAGCCCGCGGGAGCTCGCCACTGCACGTCCCCGGCGGGAAGCTCCAGGCCACGGCACCAGCAGCAAGAGCTGAGGCTTCCCCCGGCTCACTTGTCTCCAAAATGCCCGAGGTGCAGCGAAGCCTAAGCTCGGGTTTGTTCTCAAGAACAGGCAGGCCAGGCTGGAACAGAGCGGGTCAAGTACCCAAGAGCAGCCACTAGAGAGGGAGGGCCAGGACCGGTCAGGAGCTGTCTAACAGCTAAATCAGATAACTTCTCCAACAGGGAAGTGCTTCCCTCTCCACCCATGCCACGACAAACCTGCTGGCATGTCCACTAGGTACTGCCACCACGGAGCCCCAGCCTGCAGCCCCAGCAGCAGGGGAAGGGCAAAGGAGCATCTGAGCTGGAGAACTAAGCACCAGACAACTCAGCAGATTTGGAGGAAAGCTCTAAAAGATGAAAAAAAACTGCATTAGGGAGCTCTGCCAATAAGTACTACGTGCTGTACAATTGCATGGGAGGGTGCAAACTCTCCTGTAAGAATCAGCAATCCGTATCCCAGTTTGACAGAACGAGCAGTCTCTCGCACAGACAAACCCATACTTCTCGTCCCCAGGGTGATATCCAAGCTGGCTTCTGGTTATTCTCCTGCCTCATCCATCAGCTTACAGTACCTGTTCCGGCTCTGGTGTACGTGGTCAAAGCAGAACAGCACAGGATTTAAAAGTAAATTAAAAGAAAACCAGGTCAGGTTCAGGAACTTCAGCTGGAAATAGAGAAAAGGGATACCACCTGACAGCTTCACTGCTGCATCAAACCTTCAGCAGGGTTAAGATTTTATTAGGTTAAATGAAACAAATCGGGCTGAATTTCAAAATTATGAGTAAAGGCCAGACAAAGCATCTGTCTTTAGTAAAATGATGCACAGGTAGCTAACAATCTAGCCTCTCACTAGCCTAAAAGAAATTCTACTCCTCTGCTACAGCCAGCCAGCCTTCCTCCTGCCTGCTTCTCTTGGTTTCTGAGCATCCGAGCACTCCTGATATGGATAAACTTGGGAAGCAAGCTCCACAGGACGACTCTCTTCTAACCCTACATGAAGGCAAAAATAACTTACTGATGAAAAATTGGGAGTACTTGAAAGCTTTTAGACAACTGGATCCATCACACCCACTTCTCTCTACAAACCCCTTTTATGACTGTTCCCTGCCCAGCTGCCACATTAGCATCATTCTCCTGTATTACACATTGTGGGAATCATCATCCTAATCTGGGTCCATCTGGCCAGCTTTAAATAACAAGCTTCTTCCAGCACAAGAAACACTGTCCTTTCTGAAAAATAACTATGGGTACTGGTAAGCTCAGCAGCAGCAGAGCTGCACCTCCAGTTTATTTATTCATCCTTTTGGCAAATTGTTAGTATCTCTTCTTTCTACTGACATGCTTCTGATACAGTATCAGTATTTTAACAGAACTTCACCTATTTGCCTTAGCTTCATCTCCTTTGAAAAGAAAGCAGGAGAGTACATCTGCAGGAACACAACTGACGCAGAAAACAACTTACTGGCCATTTTCTTTTAGGGCTCCCGTCTTTGATTAAAGAAGTGTTTGTTCCCTTCCAGCCTACCCATATCTCTCTTCTGCAATGATGTCATACATTTGTATTTGATCTCAGCCTTTTAACAGATATTTTTTTCTGTTAGCACAAATTCAACACTATGACTTCACTAAACCACTGAAAATGAACATTAAGATGATTTCAGTAAGGGCAAGATCTGTATAAACCTGTATTTTATCTTCAGTAACCTGAAAATATACCAATCAAAATGATAAACCCAATGCAAGTTAAATGTATTTCTGCTTTAATGCTGATGTATTTAGCTCAGAACCCCTTCAGTATTATAAAAGTTCATCTAAGCCTGTGTTCAGATACCCCACTTCAAGGTTTTGGTCACACTTCAATAGAGGCTCTAGGTTGGAAGACTCGATGCAGCTTCGAAAGACAAAGCACAGAAGATGAAAAGCCACGGAACAGAAACCTTCAGGACATAGAAAACTCTTCCCCAAGAATGCTAAATCAGCTATGTCTACAACCAGCCATGACTAAATCTTGTAGGAACAGTAAAAAGCACAAGGTTTACCAATCCTCTCTTTCTCCTCCTGTTGACAATTTAGTATTTCACTACAATTTAGAGCTGGTTTTGGTAATAACTAATATGACCTCTTAAAAGATGATGCTTCCAATTCAATGAAACACTGCAGTGCATTCTTAATGTAAACTCTTGCTTGTGCCCAAGGTATATGACTCAAGTATATTCTTCAATATGGGAACACCAAATATTAAGGCAAGATCCTACCCCCTTTCATTTAAATAGAAATTAAACTCTACAAGTGTCAGTCAGCATTTCTGGAGCAAGCAAGGCCTGCAGACTGCGATCACACCCCGCTACGTGTTGCTGCTGGTGATGATTCATGCCCAGTTCAGGTCCCTGTTCCAGGAGCAGGAGTTCTCCCAGTGAGTTTAACCATTAGCTCTGAAGGAGCCTAGACTTTACTGCCTCAATTCAACAAGTCATTTTCATACATAAATCTTCGCAGATTTGAGTCATGAGTGGAAATTTTTCCTCTCAACTGAACTGCTGCTAATCAGAGGGCAAAATTACTGGGTGGGAAGGCACAGCGTTTAATGATCTGGACATGCTGTTTAAAACAAAACTTGTTGTGTACGTTTTAAATAATTCAAATTATTAAATGTAAAATCAATAATATACACAAAATATAATTTAACAGCATAATCGATGGCAGTTTAACAGCTACTCACATTTTGTGCAAATGAAGGTTGCTTAATTCTGCAAGCGCGGGAGTTAAACACCTGTCAGTGATTCACGTGAAGTACCAGTGGACATCCACAATGAAACACCAGAAATGGACCACAGGCTTCACTGAAAACTTTGAATACATCAGTAGGAACTTTGATTGTAGATTAGGCCAGATGTTTCCTTAAAACATCCAAACTCAAGAAGAAAACCACCAAACATAGAAGTCCCTTATTTCCAGCGCTGTTTTGAATATCTGGAGATTTCTAAAATATTTTGTGGGAGGTTTTTTCCTAGGTTTTAAAGTTTAAAGGAAATGTTAATTGCTTAGTTACTGCCTGTTTCCATTCAAAGAGGAGGAATAATAACATGCAGTGAACCTTCTGATCCTAATTATAGTTAGGGAAGAGGCAGAGAATCACTCCCATTGTACAGCATGGAGTAAAACCAACAAACAAATAACCAGCTTTAGCCTTTAATTAGATCTGTTTTCCTTGTTGAACTAACTACCTGGAAAAGGCACCCACCCAGAACGTTCAGTCAATCCTTTCCCCAGGAAGAAAATACACCATAGAATACTTTTACCATTCAGTGTCAAAACAGTTGCTGGAGAAGTCCATCGTTTGACTTACCATTTCATTTTGCATTCCCTATAGAAAAAATTATGGATCTGTTTGAAACAAAGTCAAGTATCAGAAATCGTATGTTCCCAAAAGAGACCTAGTCCTTTTTGTCTATGATAATCTCATTACTTCCTCGTTAAGTAAAACTTAATCCAAAGCAGGAAGATCAATTTGAGTAACACTTAAAACCATCAGCTTCGTGGAGTGCTCTGTCACTACAAGGTGGGGGGGAAATAACTCATCTGCTCTACGAGTATCTGTGCCTTGCAAGAGAACTACTGTTCCCTCTCTATTCTTTGAATAGTCTAAGTAACAAATCCAGGATAAAATAAACTCTAAAACCACTTCATATAGAGAAAAAAAAAAATTGCAACAAGCAAATAAAAGAAAGGAAATAATTTTTTTTAAAGTTGACAAGTTGACATGAAAAGGGTAGGAAAACAAGCCACCCGTGTCCACCACACAAGCCTGAACAGAGGGAGCCAGCTGGCATTTTGTTCGTTGACTGGATCACAACAGGCACAACCCATTTCCACTGGCCAAACGCACCCACTTGGCCAGCGGCACACAGCACACCTGGCGATTTCAAAGCTCAACTGAAAGAGAGGGTGAAACGAGAAAATGCTCTGACGCTTTCAGTAGTTAATTACCACAGACTGGTCTGGGTGGGAAGGGACCTCAGAGCCCATGCAGTGCCACCCCCTGCCCCGGGCAGGGCCACCTTCCACCAGCCCAGGTTGCCCAAAGCCCCGTCCAACCTGGCCTTGAGCCCTTCCAGGGAGGGGGCAGCCACAGCTTCTCTGGGCAATCCCTGGCATGTGGCGGGGCAATCCTGGACAAAATCCTGCTTTGCTGAGCTAAAGGCAGAAATCCTGAGGCATCATTAACAGACTTCTGGATTTGAATGCAAGAAATTTGCAGAGTTTTATTATATACTTTTTTTATTAATGTTCCGTCTAGCTTCCTATTTATTACCTCCATGTATAACAAAAAATTACAAATGAAACAATATGCTTCAACATGTTCATTAAAAGATTTACTGGAAGATGTGAGTCTGAGTTACCCACTACAGCACCCTATAATTTTCTCCATTATTAAGAAATAACAAATGCATAGTTAAATTGACCTTTAACTGTCTGTCTCATAAAGTGTACCTGCTTATTCGGCAGCCTGTGCGGAAAGCAGGGTATTTGTAACAGTGCAGTGAGCAACTTCCCACTCTGCTGCTCTGGCATCCATCACATAAAATGTTTAAATCTACATTGCTCTTTCAGCAGAGCAGAAGTACAGATGCTGTAACAGAGAGCTGCCATGGGATCAACGCTCCCTGCATTACAACAGAGTATCTGGGCTTTGCCTTGACTCTCTTTTTTCTCTGTCAATGAAAAACAAAGCCAAAGCAGTAGCCTGAGACTCTATAGAAAGATTGGTAGTAGTGGAACAAAATACTGCAATTTCGTTACCTCTTAAGGCCCGCAAGTTTTGGAACCAAGCATTTCAGTCACCCATCTAAAAGCGATAGACTCTTTCTTCTCTTTTAAACAAAAAGATCAGATTCACATGAACAAGGAGACTAGACCTAACAGGACAGAAAAGTACGGGGAGGAGTAAATAGCACCAATGAAATGATGGTCCTGGTCCAAAATTTGACCTGCCTTCTAACTGCTGAAACAAATCAAATAAATTCTTCTTGCTTGTATATAAATAGAACATTTAACTTCACAGTAAAAAAGAAAGAAATAAAACTATCACCTTGTAACTTCAGAAAGTGCATTCTTTCTCTAACAAGTGGTACCCAGAGCTGTGCAAGGCACAGAACTTCAAATTGAACCCATATGTAAATTAAAAACCACTGAATTTTTTTCACCATTTAAAAATATATTTCAGAACAACTCATATTATCCATTCATATCATTCCAAATTGTGTAAGAAAAAAATATCTGCCTGGGTTTTTATTTCCATATAAAAGTTTTGGTGCCATTCTTCTTCCCATGTACTTAGTCCTCACGAGACTCTGTTCTGCAAGGTGATGGCCACTCTAGCCTAGATCTGACATGGCACATAACCGCACGCGTAAGCTTAAACACACCAAAGTATTTTGTAAAGTCTGTGTCAGTTTTAAATATTCTTCATACCATACAAATACACAAGATGAAGTAAATTATTGTATTTCTAAAAGAACTAGCATACGTTAAGCAAACAAAATTAAAAATCACCAAAACTCTGTAAGTAACCAGAAAGGAAGATTTCAAGGCCTAATACCATCAGTCAACATCTAACTTCTGATAACCTAAAAGCTGTAAGGTTTTACAAGAGAAGCATCTTTTCATCGCAGGGAGGGCTTAACCAAGAAAAGAGAACGTGTTGCTAAAGGTGTAAGAACAGCAAGGAGGAGAGAACTGGCGTGAGAGTAGAAAATACTTCAGCCCAGACGAGGGGACTAAGAGGGACTGAAGGGCAGGAGAAGCTGAGGAGGCGAGGGAGCCGACAGCGCAGGACTCACCAGCCCGCACGGTGACGCAGCCCGAGCAGCAGGGCCGGCTCTCATGCTGGAAGGTGCTGTTGAGGGACAAACAACGGCCTCCTGCCACCACCCTGATGGGGGAAGGACTCACCACATGTTTCTGCAAAGAGGCGCCTTTGCAGTGGAGGTATGAACATCTCTACCCTTCGATGCAGAGTGCTTGATGGCCTGTGACCTTGCCAGACTGAGCAGGCACTGTCTCCTCAGCGAGGGTCCAGGTGCCAGGGGTCATGGGCAATCTGCTCACCCAAAACACACACAGGCCTCCCTTTTGCTGCTAACAAGTCTTGCCTTTGCGGTAGGCAAGGATTCAACGGCAGTCACTTCTTATCAAGAGGCAGGATTCACGCTGGACCACAGAAACGTCAAAGATGGATTCCATGTATAATAATGCAGGGCCAGTGGAATAGGATGTGAATTTTCAGGCAGGAGATAAACCTTTAAAGAAGCTGCAGCGGAACCGGGTGTCCTACGAGAGGCATCACATCTACTAAAACACCAGATACTAAAATAACCAGTACTAAGTAGTGGCAGAAGTTCAGTGGAAGACAACTACAGACGCTCAGAGTACACAGAAGTCATCAAGTCACTCTAAAAAAACCTAATTACCTACCAAAGACTGGGTTTAAAAAATCTGCACAACGTATCTGGATTACTGTTGATAAATCACAGCCCCACTGCTCTTCAGATAAACCCACTGATGTGATTTTGTTTCTAGTGCTGCAAGATGAACAATTGGAAATACAGTTTTCAGAGCCATGATAGTTTTGTTTTCTTTAACTAGCTAAAGCTCAGATTTTCTCAAAGCAGGAAGAGAAAGAGAAGCCCAGTTCTTTGTTTTACAGAACGAAACAGGTGATTTTAAGCTGTCCTCACCTTTTGTGCATGCTCCTGTCTTTGCTCTTGCCTTCTGTGTAGTATTTTAAATTAAGGGATTTCCACCTACCCTATTTTTATGCTAGCTTTGTTACTGATGGTTTTGTTCTTTAAAAAACCAAACCTGTATGGAAAGGTTCAGTGCCCCGCTGCTGGAGGCCGCCTCCCCACAGCTCTGCTGCCAGAAGGATTTGTGTAAGCATTCCTTAATGAACTTCTGCCTGAAGTCAGCTGCCTTACTTTATGCTGTATGGGGGTACAGTTTTTCTTGATCAGTGCTTCAGGAACATATTACTCTAAGTCCAATTTATCCTTAAGCCAAGCTACTTTTCCTATTATTATACCCTAGGAGAAGCTATGGCTTCCTCAGTTGCAGTGATTTGCACATTTAGGGTTATACTTAAAAGCAATTCTGCATCAGTCTGCTCAGAGTTAAACAGATTGTTTCACAAATGGAGCTTAAGGTGAAGACACACAAACAGGGCTAAGAGCTATTGGGGGGGTCAGGGAGAGGAACCTGAGGAAGCAGCACCTATGAGTTAGTGCTGACACCAAAGACTGTGTCACCGTACCTTAACCTAGCCTAGCTGATTTTAGTCTGATGGTAGCATAGCTGGAGTCAGAGAAGAACATCTGTCTGCAGCCTGTGAGATAGCAAGGAAGAGGGATAGAAAATTCATATGATTTAGAAGCCGCTGCAGGTTATTTTGTCGGGAGTATCAGTGTGATTTTGTACAACTTTTGCCAGTTCTGCTAGGCCAAATCTGCAGTTATGTGTAGGGAAGCACTTGGCACACCTTCACTTTAAATGAATGCAGAATGTTGTCCAATATCCCACTAAAAACTACACCATGCTTGTCTGAAGCCTCTTATTTACAGCACTTGGAAACGTACTGTCCATAAATCAGAATCAGTCTTCTTTTTGCATATCCATTTTCTTTGTTGCCTCCTTAAATGTCTAGATTTCACTTTGAAATTCTGTATCCCTAGTCTAATAAGAAAGGTTACAATTTGGTAAATTTCTCAACGTTTTTTCCAGGCCTCAAATAATGGCCTAGTAAGAAGATGGGTAGCATTTTGTTCAGCTTGAGAATTGTGGCAGTCAGTAGGAACTGCACAGGATTTTAGCAGGCCTTCACCTGTCCTTGAGCAGATATAAGCAGCTCTGCATTCTTCAGAGCTGGGTTTTTCATTTGTTTGTGGGGTTGGGGGGCAGAGGGAGGTGTTTTGTGCCTTGGGTTTTTTTTAGTGGGACATTGATCCCACTAAACGGGTGTATGTTGCTGCGAGGTTTCTGGGCAGAGTGGATCAATTTTGTAATCTAGCTCACCGCACAGCTGCACGGTCACGTTTGCTGGCACAGGAGAGCTGGAGGGATATCATGACAGGGCAGCATTGTCCCGTTTCCACTGCAGCTGGGCTGGGGCCAGATTAAAGCGGCTGTGTAAGCAGAAGCTTGGGGATCGTGCTGAGTACTTTGCAGGATCTAGAATCAAATATTCATACCTGATGCTTCAAAGCTATGGGAGAAAAAAATATGATGAAAATGCAAACTGCTTGGCAGTATCCAAATACTTTTCTTCAATATTTGGTTTCCCACAGGGAGGGAGAAATCTATACCCATGACAGAGCAATCATTTTGAACGCCACCATCTGAAACTTAAAATTTCTGTAAAACACCTCTCTGAAATAGCAAAATGTCAGTCCCCTACTACTTCGAAAATACACCTATCAGGTGTCACACCTGCCCAGTTCCACAATAAAAAAGCAGGAGAACATTTACTGCTTTTTAAACCAAATGAAATTACAGTTTCCAAATTACCAAAAGTCAACTGTATGATGATCGACTGAGTTGCTGTGACATCAACACAACGGCTAGCAGTAATTTTTGAAATCAAATTGTAGAGTTTAATGAGGAGAAAAAGCCTACGCATCTAAATAATTTCCCCTGTGAATGCTGCACAGCTGCTTATTTGTTCAGTTAGCCTGCTATGAGCATCACTCTCTTCACCAGGTATTTTGTTCCCAAGCTTTGTAATTTCAGTACCTGTAAAGAGATTACAGATAAAACAGGTAGCACTAAGTAGTTTCCAGAAAAAAAGAGAGAAACAAAGGCAACACTGTTTTTGTGACTGATATTTATCTTCCTAATCCCACATTTCCAAGGACCGAGCATTCTGTGCTGACAATTCTCACTTTCTAACCTCTGCCTACGTACTTCCAACAAATAGAAAACCTAGGTAATCTTGCAAATACCAAAATAATCACTCAAGACAGGCATGCCAGTGTTCTGCAAGGACTGTGAACATCTGTGGAATTAAAAAAAAAAAAAAAAAAAAAAAAAAAAAAAAAAAAAAAAAAGACTCCAACTCGGATTAATTTCAGAATAGACTAACCGAAGGAGAAAAATGTATGAATGACTCGAAATACTGAAGGAACACAAGAGCAGCAAAACAACCAGCAAATACCTGTTCACTAAACTGCTCATCTACAAATCTGGAAAACAAGCACAATCACTTTATGAGATTAGATTTAAGGCTGATGAGAAACCAGTAAGGTTCAAAAGGAAAACATGCCATTAGATTTTTGTAAGATTTGCAAACAGAATGGAATCAGTGCTTTCCAAAAGATGCTGAGAACAAGAAAGAAGGATCGACTTACTTGCAAGTCATGTCCCAAGGAAGGTGAATAAAAAGAAACAGTACTTGTTTGTTTCTGATACTAAAATTGATATAAGAGTTTAAACATGTATTTGACAAAGACTGCTGTCAACTAACAATAAAAAAATCAGAAGAATCACTACACCGTGCAGCTCTATGCATGGGAAAGTTACAACATATTCAGTCTCTACTGGGCTCAGTAGTGACAAACGGGTGGGAACTGATGGCCTGTGATACGCAGCAGTCAAATTAGATAATGTATTGGCTGCTCTGGGTGCCAGAGCAAATGCAAAAGCTGTAACCGTATGACTAATACCAGAGAGAATGAAATTGCTGTTCTTCACTGATAGTCATTCAGTGTATTTGCAAATCTGACAGGACCTCAAAATATTATTTTTAATTCTTTATACTCCTGTTGTGCCAAAACAAACTGCCTCAAGATCACTTTGTCCTTCTCGCCATTATTTCTTACCCTCATCCATCTTGCCCAAGCGGCAAACTCTAAAATAGAGCCCTGGCAATGCCTGGCTCTGCAGGGCTACAGGGCGCTTGGAACAGCCCATTCCTGAGGGTGCTGAGGGTCACAGGGGGCCACCTGGATGCACCCAGCACCCAGGAGGCCTGGAGACAGCGGCGTGCCACCCCTCACCCCCTGCCTGCAGGCTGGGCCTTCCACAGCCACAACAGCAACCCCCAGAAACGGCTCCGTTCAGCAGGGCAGGCAAGCCAGCTGCTTCATCCTCGCAAAGCCGTTATCTGTGGAAGCTAGCCCAGTGTAACAATATGCAGATTACAGGGTAAAACCAGTTGGGAGTGATCTGAAGTTGATTTAATTAAGCCAGTACACCTTTGGCAGAAGCAACCTTGCAACTAATGAAAATGCTCTCACAGCTTCTGTGCTTTCTCCTCCCTTTGTTCTAGAGCTGCTTATTCAGATTTCACATTCTATTTTTCTTTTCTCTTGCTCTCCACCCTCATTTGACCCTTCCACTGCTTATCTTATTTCTGCTATTATTCCTCTGAACTCCTGTTTCCTAGGAGGCCGCCACCACTCTGGTTGGGGAACATTTTATATCCATTTAACAGAGTGTGAATCATAAGATTTTCAGGGCAGTGAGGAAGCAAGACCCCTGTTTACATCTGCCAAGTATTTTCCCTTTGGCATATAATCATACTGTAGGAGTTTCTACTGTATTAATCCATACAAATGGGCAACTAATATCCCAGAGATTAAAAATTATGCCAGTAGACCACATGGTTTTCATCATAGCAGATACATTCCAAGTAGGAAATTAAGAGAAGAGACTATATGAACTCTGAGTTTATAGGCGACTCTCCACGTTCAGCTACTCCTGCTTTTTACCTGCAGTTCTTTTCTGAACACAGGGTAAAAGGCACACTTCTACCTGAGATAATCAACACGGAATAAAACACGTCAGAGTTGTCATGTGTCCTTATGCCAAGACAAAAATATAGCGCATCCCACTGCACACTAAACTGGAGAACTAATCTGGATGGAAAAAAAGACACCGGTGTAAATGCAGGTACCATTTCCATGGTTATTTTTCAGTGGGATTCCTGCACAGTCTGCATCAATGCAACAGGGGAAGGGGTTGAGTAAGACAGCAGTGAATCACACCTCAAATACAGGCGTGCCTACAGGAGAATGTCCGGAGCCTTCTTGGCACACTAGAAAGTATCAGGAAAAGATAAAAGGCAAAGGCATAACCAAGTAAAATGAGAGTACATGCACTGCTGGGAAGATTCACGTGGCGATTTGTTTTTGGCTTGGTTTAGCCGTTTACAGTGTCATCACCAGATTAGTCAGTGAAGTGGCCAGTCCCCTGCTGCAGCTCTAACAACAGCAGACTGGGGGGAGAGAAAACACCATCAGTCGGAAACCCCACAGAAACTGTGGGGTTTTGTGTTCAGAGAGCCATATAAGTCAAAAAGGCGACCAAGCTTTTCTTTTTTCCATGTATAACTCGCTATGCCATAAACACAGTTGGGCAAGTACCAGAGCCTTCAAACCGGGGAGATTTTAGGACGCTACACGAAGCGTTTCTCCCGCCTTACACAAACTCCTTGACTTCACCCACCAGTCTGAGCAGGGCTCAGGGCGGTACGTCCCGCCGGGACACCAGCGCTTGCGGGTCCCCGCTCTCGGCTCTCTCCCGCCCGCCGGGAGCCCCGGCCGAGCCCC
>NW_020799107.1:37958820-37961008 GCF_003259725.1 Athene cunicularia
GGGGGGGAAGGGCGAACGCCCCCGGGAGCCGTCGCCGCGGCGCGGAGCCGCCGCTGGGCCTCTCCCCCTCCCCGCTGCCGCGCCGGGGGCTCGCCAGGAGCGGCTCGGGGGGGCTGAAGGGCCCGCTTGGCCCAGAGACCTTTGTACTTCTTAAATAACCTTCTGCTCCGTGATAATTTTACATTAGTCATTGCTTCAGGATTTGCCTGTTTGAAGGAGAAGGCGTGGTTGGACTTGCAGTAGTAATGTCTCCTCAAGTACCTTCTCAGTTTTCTCAACATTCTCAGTTCTTGATCACTTGCAGCCTAGGGATTAGGAGAAGGCAGGGATGGTAACATTTTCCGCTTTAATAACTGTGCTTTTGAGGTAAACGCCAGATAATATGGTAACGTACTAAATCTACTTGTTCAGTTTATGGAGATACACTAGTTTGGTCGTGTCTATCACATTTAAAATGGGAGGAGAGCGTTTTGGGGGCAGAAAGCAGCTTATCGTTGGCACTGATGTGCTGAGGCGTCTCGGTTAAATATTACAGTGTTATGTGCAAGCGTAACCTGGCTGTGAAAACAGATCGCAGCAACTTTCTCCTTTGGTTTAAATTGCTTGTAAAGTGCTGTCTCGCTACTGAAATAAGTTGCTATTAATATTTTCAGTTAATGTAGAACAGCTGATGGGCCTTTTTCAGTAAAATTTATGGCTCTTTTCCTTGTCAGATACTAAGGATGAATAGTAGAGCAAGTTTGGTGAGAGTAGTCCTCTACAGGAGGGGAGAATTTGTTCTGATTTTTCTTAAAATATCAATAATACAACATACTTTTTGGTGTTTGCTTTATTAATAGTAATACAGGATCCTTTTAGAATGAACAGATTAATTCAGTCACACGAAGTAAACAAGGAAAGTGCTAGGATATATTACTTCTTCATAGCAGCTTCATGTACTAGCAAAATAAAACCTATAATGCATTTGGGGGTATTTTTTTTTATATTGAATGATAGCATGTGCTATGTAAAAATAATAGTAATCTTAATTAGTAAGCTGTGTCTGGTGGTTAGTATAGGAAATCTGCACATGCTGTGAGAGAAGTCTCAGTGGAAGACGTGGTCTGTGTATTAACAAAACAGGAAACTTAACAACTTTATGTGCTTCTGCTTCACTTACGCAGATTATTTAAATAAATTTATAACAGATGAAAGGCTAAAGCGATTCCAAAGATGAGGCTGCAAGTACTGTCTTAATTTCGTTGGGGTTATTTTCTTAATTGTGATGCTGAAAACGAGCAAGTTCTGCAAGCGTTTATCTGATTATTTCTTGGTGTAAGAAGGCGCTGACCAGCTCGGGGATCTTGGTGACCTTAACAATGTTGTCACAAGTGTAATCAAGACTAATTGGGTTTATTACAAGAGCATGGTTATTGTAATGCAGTGTAGAAAAGACTCCTAACGAGCAAGCAGAACTCATGATAGGTGTCTGGAAGAAAATGCCTATGAGCCTCTTACCAGACGTATTTTGTGTTGCTCTCATTTACTCTTATTGTTTTCAGTTAAACCCTCGTGTCTGGGTTAGAACCGGGTTCCTCTGTAGGAGAAGCTGTGCTCCTTTGAGGCAGTTCAGAGCCTGGCTGAGCAGAGCAGGGCCCCAGGCAGAGGGCTTTTACAGCCCGGGGGCTTGTAGCAGGGAAACCCTGGCACAGCCCGGAGCCCACCTCTGTGCCTGGCCTGGGCATTCAGGGCGGGAGGGACCCATCGGCCAGGGTTTGGTGGGAAACAGCCTGCGAGGGTTGTGGCTGGAGGAACGTCTCTTGCCACCTCGTGTACATCTCCTGAGTAACTCGGGTTGCTGTGGAGCAAAATTTTGACGTTTTCAGAAGGTTTGGTCAGGTTTGGGGGGGGGATGTTCTTCTCTAGTGAAAGTGAGATCACAAATCATTATGAAGATGGCATGTACCATCACTCCAAAAGGTAAACTGGACTGGTTCAAACTTTTGTTCTCTTAATTAGTAAAAAAAAAAAGTAGTACTTGAGCTAGTGTAGCTTTATGCACAAGGGAACAGAAAGCTGGACCTGAAGCTGGAGTTTTGGGCATGGCTTGTAAATGTTGCTGGCTCCTGTTCCTACCTTGTGCGCAGACGCTGCTGGGAGCGCGGCAGCTCGGGCAGCAGTGAGGATGAGGAAGGAGCACGCCGGCACA
>NW_020799107.1:37961058-37984571 GCF_003259725.1 Athene cunicularia
CGCCGGCACAGGGGCCGGCACAGACCCCGGGCCCTGGGGAGCGGCCACGTCGGGCCCCGCAGCAGAACCCCCCAAACCCGTCTGTGGAGGGGCTGTGGGGCTGGGCGTGCTTCGGGCCGCTTCACGAGCCTCGCCTGCTTTTCCAGGGGCCTGTGACGTGTCCTAGTGCATTAAATAACTTTTCATGTTCTTCTTCCCCAAACGGAATCCTCACCACTTCTCCTCGGAGGAGGTTTGCAGAGGGAGGGAGGAGTGGACAAGGACAGCCAAAAGCTTCCTCTGGTGACCTTCCCAGATCTTTTGTTTCCGTGGAAGAAAATCACAGCTTCTTGTCAGTTAAAATCTCTGCAGCTGGCACCAGCCTTCAGACCTTTGTTCCTTCCCCACTCACTGCCTCTTTCCCTCTTTGCCCTGACCACCTCACTCCTTTTCCTCCAAGGTGGAGACGACACACGTGCATCTCGGGAAGAAGGAAGGACTCCTTCAGTGTCACAGCAGATTAATTTATTTTGAAATAATGAAATCCCCAACACTGTCATTAAAAGGAAAGGCTGAAGGAGAAGGCTCTCTGGTTGTCTTGCAGAGGTGCAACTGCTCTCTGAGCCACGCAAAGACAGCAGGAGGACATGCCCTTCCAGTCTGGCCGCGCTCTGCGGTGAGCAGGCATGTGTCACCGGGTCAGGGGGGGACTCCAGCACAGGCTTGTTGTCCCAGGCTCGGCTTTGTGAGTCAGCCCTGCGCTTCCTCAAGAGCAGTGTCTGGCCTTGTGGCTGGCAGAGCCCAGCTCCATGAGCCCGCCCGGCCCACGTGCTGCTTGCCTTGCCTTGCCTCGCCTCGCCTCCCCTTGAGTCAGCAGTGAGCAGCGAGGGCACCAGCCTCGATTACAGCGAGCCACGGACAATTTCCGTGGCTGTTGTTAGCTTTCTAGTCCTTTTCATTGCACCCTGCTCTTACAGGCAAACGGAGACAACGTCACTTGTGGAGAAGTTAGGGAAAATCAGTTCTTGGGGTCTCAGTATTTTTAAACAAGATGTCTTTTTAACAAATTTTTTTAAAAGTTAGGCATAGTTTTAATATAGATGTGTTTTCCTTCTATTATTGCAATTTTAAGTTATTGTGGTTGCAAAATATCTTACCTGAAAAATGTCTCCATGGCCATCTCTCAGGTATCTCCCCCTCCCCCCGCATTTTACAAATTTCTTCCTTAGCACTGGAAATCAAAGACCAGTCAACCTCTTGTTTAATGGCTTTGAAAAATAATTTTAACCATGCCTTTTATTTTAGTGGAGAAAAATACAACTGTGAGTTACTACTTCATTTGGGAGTGATTGATCCATTCTTCAAGGAATAATTAAAATTTAGACTTCTTCCCCCCCCCATAGTGGGGCCTTTTTGCTTATAAAAGACTTGTGTTCTAATTGAAATGTAGTGGGTTTTTGTGAACCTTAAATCAACATTATAGCTAATTAATACTCTGATTGGTATTGTGATTACTTCATTATTAAAGAGAAAAAAGGAATATATTGTAAATCCTTTGAAGGTGCACAAGCTGAAACTTGCTTTCTGCATCACAGCTCAGCGGGGGGATTTTCAAGGTATTTACTGTTTATGCCACCGTGGGGTGGTAATTGTGGGCAGTAAGTAAAATTACCCTCGAGCTGTTGGATCTGCAAAGCAGATGACTCCTGGATAGCGTGTAGGTTGTATGATGAGCTGGCCTTTATTGTTGGTTGGGTTCATAAGAGGCGTTTGGGTGCCGGGCCCCCTGCCCCTGAAGAGTGAGGTACCTCTGGGAGCGTTAGGTGGAAGGCTGGGGGGCTCGCTCGTCTGGAGGGTCCTGGTGGGAGCTGGCAGCAGGGGGAGATGTGGCACGGGCGGCTCTGCACAGCCCTCAGCCCAGTACGTGTCCTTGGCTTGGCTGGAGCCCTCTCCAGGGGCAGCAGGAGGCAGAATGCCCCAGAAGGAGATGAGGGGGCTGAGGAGGAGGTAGGAGCAGTTGCTGTAGTGCCAGACGGGTAAGTGGCAGCAGGGATCTGGGGAGCAAGTGGGGGGAAGGAGGAGCTGGAGCGTGCGGTGCCAGACGTGCCTTTTCTCAAATGGGGTTCAGCTGTAAGTGAACAGGGAAGAAGCCTTAGAAAAACTCTGCATTTCTGTTTACATGGGTGCCAAAAACTTTTCCTCTCTTCACCTTCTTAACAAAACCTCACTGTGGTATGTATGCGGTGTGGAAAGCCTTAGGCTATAACCTGTGCTACACTTCTTACATTTTTAAATAAATGTACTCAAAAGCATTTGCATTACACGTGTCCAAATAGAAAGCACCTAATCCATATCTTCATTTGCTTTAACTGATATCACGCTATCTCTGCTAGAAATATAATGTGAACAGGAGACTTTCCAGTTAGCTGTGGATTTCTGTCCCCCTCCTGCCCAGACAGGCGCGTTCCGCAACACATCCTAAAGGAAATCTCTTCAGTTCCAAAAACATGGCCTTCGTCGTCTTGTATTGGCAGAATTTTCTGTTCTTGGGTGACACATGAATTGAGTATTCGTGCATTTGTTATCACGAAGGTAAATATGATCGGTGAAAACTTGTTACTGTCCCTGTGGAGTACAGTTTTCGAAAGCTTGTGGTGAGTCGGGGATGTAGTAAGTGAGCGGGCTGGGCGAGGAGGCGATGAGAGCAGCCCCCAGGAGAAGGACTTGGGGGATGGAAAACTGCCTGTGAGCCAACAACCTGGGCTGGGCTGCACCCCAAGCACGGTGGGCACACGGTGGGCTCCGCTCTGGGAGACCCCCCTGCAGGGCTGGGTCCAGCTCTGGGGCACCAACAGCAGAAGGACACAGACCTGCTGGAGCGGGGCCAGAGGAGGCCACGGAGATGCTGGGGGGACTGGAGCCCCCCTGTGAGGACAGGCTGGGAGAGTTGGGGGGTTCAGCTGGAGGAGAGAAGGCTCTGGGGAGACCTTAGAGCGGCCTCCCAGGGCTGAAAGGGGCTGCGGGAAAGGGGGGGGACTCGTCATCAGGGGGAGGGATAGGACGAGGGAGAACGGGGTTAAACTGACAGAGGGAGATTTAGATGAGATCTAAGGCAGAAATTCTCCCCTGTGAGGGGGGTGAGGCCCTGGCACAGGCTGCCCAGAGAAGCTGTGGCTGCCCCCTCCCTGGAAAGGCTCAAGGCCAGGTTGGACAACCTTTGGGCAACCTGGGCTGGTGGAAGGTGGCCCTGCCCGGGGCAGGGGGTGGCACTGGAGGGGCTCTGAGGTCCCTTCCCGCCCAGACCATTCCATGATTAATCAAAGGTATGCTGGCAGAATTTGCCATCTGTTGCTGCTCTGTATCCTTCATATTGAGCTTTGTACTCGGAACTAATGTAAAGAAAATAACCAGTGCCTTATTTTAGCTGAAAGTATTGGCATGTGAGATGATTGATACAATACATCAGTTGTTTCTGGGAGAGCATTTGTATTTCAAAGAAGAGGAAAAAAAGCATTGAACCCAGAGATTTCAGATGGGCTTGCAGATCTGTGAGATGTGTCCATTTGCTCCATGCTCTTGGGTCTATCTAATAAAGAAATAAAATTGCTAAGTTTCCTTAGTTTTGCTGTTGTTTCTTAGCATGTCACAGCAACATCATACACTGAGAATTGTGAGATTTCACTGTAATTAAACATTCTTTTCCAGAAGGTACTTTTAAAAATCAATTTAGAATTTACAGATTAGAAAGACTGACATAAAAACTTACTGGAGTTCAAAGACTTGAAATTTTTTAAGGGGGTTCCAAAGTTCTGGTAGAAAACACTGCCTGTTGTGGGATGCTTTTTTGTTCAGACTGACATGTCTTCCAGTACTGAGTTTTTTAATATTGTTGTGGAACACACAGCTTATTTTTAAGCAACACAAAAAGTTAACCAAGTCTCCTACTGACACTAAAATAAAAAAATCAAAAAACCAAAACCAAATATGATGACAACTGAAAAACCCAAGCCAAACAACAGAAAAACCCCACCCCAGAGATATTCAGTAACTTAAAATAAAATTAGCAAGACGGACTGAGTACAGGAATTAGTCTGAGGAGCTACTGGGTTTTGTTTTGGCTAGCCCCGAACGCTTAGGAAGGAGCAGGAAATTCCTCCTGCACTAATAAAGTCTGAAAATTTACTGGCACAGTGCAGGAAGATAACATTTTTTATTAAACAATATTTTTTTTGGTATTCATAATGAGTAGATTTTTTAAAATATCTTCTTTACTGTAATAGATGTAAAAGGAGATACCTTAAATCACAGCTGGCCTGCTTTCAGGAAGCGCATGGTCCATCAGGTTTGGAAAGCCTTGCCTGCCTTGAATTTGAGCAAAAGCTGTTTTAGTGATAGTTCATTGTATTATTTTATATTGTATTACTAAATTATGCTGTATTACTAGTATATTGATTTATTCTATAATATAAATATTAATATATTTCAGGAGGACTGAAATTTGAAATAGAAAAGGGAGATACAATTATGTTTTTGTTGTAGATAGTAAAGATAAGTTATTGCAATTTTTCCAGAGTTTTCCTTGTTTTCCCTTCATCTCAAAGCATCACAGGCATACTGTTACAACGGAACAAAAATATTTTACTATTCCATATAGTTTTTCTTATAGAAAGTTGAAAATAAAGCATTGCTGTGTGATGTGATTTTCACACGTTCCAATTTTAACAGTTTCATTAAGACCATCTGATTAAATCTGGTTTATCAGTTGCTTAGTCCTGTGTGCCTATCTTTGTAGATTAAAACAGTCGATGGAAAAATACCAGGTTGCTAGACTAGTTAATTTGTGTGCAATTTTAACGTCAGGATGCATCAATACAAGCAGTAAAAATACTGTATTGTCACCAATAGAAACGTTTCTGCTGCGGTCTGCAGTGGGTTGTTTTTAAGTTGCTGGCTTGGTTGCTTTAAAGAACACCCATGAGTCCTCAACTTCTCCATGTTTGTTGGGGCTTTTTTCCCTGGTATTTACTGAGTAATGTCTTTCTAAATTGATTGTTCTCAAACTTGTGTGTTATGATTGAGTATTGTGAAAACAAAGTACCTTGCTGTGCAGATGCTTTCTGCATTTGGAGGCATAAGCGTTATCTTTTCCTCTGAGTGGCAGCTGAGATTGATCGTGCTTCAGAGGAATGTCAGTGGGTGAAAACTTCCGACAGCACCTCCTTCGGTCACGTTTGGTGATCAGAGGAGCAGCTCAGAAATACTTCACCTTACAGTCCAAGAGTTGAACGCGTTCTTTTACTTGTATGGAATTTTTTCCTTACAAAACCAAGAGCTACTAACACTGAGCAGGTAGCTGCTTTGGTATTCCATGCTTCTCTTGGAGCTAATAATTGGTTCTGTATGATCCGAAGCAGACTTCTTCCCCGGGTTCACTGGAATGAGGCAGTTGGTAACAGCATGTTACTGTCTCTGCGTGGCAAACAGCCGCCTGCCTGCTTAGGCTTCTCTTTCAAAATATTTGACGTGTCTGTCTCACTTCCAAGTCTTTAGATGGGCGAAGTTAAACATGTTGGAGGAAGGGGGGACAGGGTATGCTGCTGCACAAGCTCCATCCCTGTGCTTTCCCTCCTGCCCGGTATCTCAGGGAGGCTGCCTTCCCTTTGGTCCCTAAACTTAAAAATAGCCTGTAGCTGACTCAAATAATTTGCACATAGCACAGAATTACAGCCAGGCTAGAGATTTTTATCTTGGTGCAAAAATGCCTTCTAATTGTAGAAATCCAAGTGTGGTGTGTCCTTTTGCCTCCCGTAAGAATAAATACTGAGTGTGTGAAACCTCTGCAATGTCATCCTACTAACGTTCATTAACTGATTAACAACCAACTGCAGAGCCTCTGCTCCGGCAATTTAGAACGGCCTCAGACAAGGAGAGCAAAGATGTAGCTGGGATAACTACACAATCTTCTTAACTGTCTTAATTTTTACAACTTTTATTTTCTCAAGCTTGCCATCATGCCACTGTCTTTTATATTTACCCTTGTCAATGGCTTTTATAATTTCTTAAGCTAAGGCATCAGTGGAAGTCCTTATGGAAGAGTACAGTTTGTTGAAATTCAGAACTCTTAAGCTTGCTTGGCCTGTATTTCAGAGTCAAGTTTTGGTTCCAGACAACAGATGGATAACTACTGTTCTTCAGCATATGTTGTTGCAAGAATCTGGCATTAGCATTTAAAGGTTTAAAATAAGGTTCTTTATAGAATATGGGGAAAAAACCCTGGGAAACAGCTAATACTCTGTGTTCCTTCAGAGTATTTCTCCTTCATTTTATACAGCTTTTTATAAGGTAGTGTAAGTTGGGACTTCTTATCTGCTTTACCATTAAATTCCCATAATTCAGCTGAATCTAGTCATTCAGGATTGGAAGGGGTCTTGTTTGTAGAGCTGGCCTGTTTCCTCGTGCCTGGGCGAGAAGCCCGGGGACGCAGAGCTGCGGGTCCTTCTCCTCAGGCATCGGCTCCAGGCCATGGTCGGCCAGGGTCATCGTGCTGGATGGATCTCTAGTCTGATGCAGTCGCTTTGCTGATGTTCTTAGGGGCATCTGGATTTACTGCACACATCGGATATTTGTACTTCTTCAGTCTGTTTGAAACAGGACAGTCCAAGCTGAAGGCAGTGCTTACAACTGAGGTTATGCTATTTTTTGAAATAGAATGCTTTCTCATTTTTAATGCATTCCATGGTCTCCTGTATCGTGGGGGGGGGAGCAGCTATCTTTGCAGTAGTATTGGTGACCTACTTTGCCTTTCAAAGATCTTGCTGATGGATGGTTGAGACTTCTTGCCAGTGTATTTTTTAATATGAACGTGAAGCAGTCTGGTGTGATGTTGACCCGGGTTGTAATACGTTAAATTTGTAAATGTATGACCGTAGGTGTATAAACACAAGCCACCTTTTTGGTTTTAAGTGCACATTAGCTTTCCCCTCAGCTTTTCCTTGACGGTAGAGCTAGTGTCCGGTGTAATTAATCTTGTCCAGTGCACTGAACGTGGACCTAGTAACATGGAATGACGTGGTGCTAATGCCTGACTTTATTTCTGTTTTGCCTTTTTTACCTCCAAGCAGGTATTGGGAGATGCAGTGGCTGCCTCTCCCCTGGCCAACGTCAAGAGCATTTCTTCATCTTGATGAAAGAGTATGTGTCTGTCAAACTTGCCGCAGTGTAGGATTTATGTGTAGGTTTGTGTGTTATCTTCAAACAGAATGGTGATTTACTCGGGTAGGGGACGTTCAGCTCCTCCCCCAAGTAAGTTATTTATCATGACACAACTACAACTGTGCAGATTTTTCCTGTGCTGCTCGCTGGGGATTGGGTAGAGCAGCAATGGCCTTGACTGGCTCTCATCTGAACGGACAGGATCAGATCCCCATTTAATCCCAGGTGAACTTAGACCAAAACGCGAAGTCTTCCCATAAAACTAGCAAGGGGGGACGCAGTGGCTTGAACTAATTGTTTTCAGATGCCAGTTTGTACTGTTAAACGTGGTGGAACCTGAATACCTGGTTCTGAAAAGCCCGTGGATGTCCAGATGTGCTGGGCGTTAGAGTGCCACGGGTGGATGCTAAATGTAGTAATAGCTTTGATTATTAATAAGTTCAGCTACTGCATGGAGATATTTGTGTATATTTTATTCAAGAGCCCTAATTGAAATGGCCCTACCACAGAAGGAAAGCAAGCAAATCACCTTGATTTGACCTTAACATTTTCCAGTTGCAGAGATGCCAGCAGGATATGAATCAAAGCAAAACTGATTATAAACACATCCCAGAGGAGCTGGCTACTTTTTGCTGGTTTAACTGTGTGATTGAAGTAGTTTGAATTCCCTTATGGTAGATATGATTTTATTTGTATAAATAAAAAATAAATTGAGTATGCCAATATCATAGGAATCCACTCTGAGGATCCTAACAGTGCAGTTACAACAGTGAAGAAAATAGCCACCAATTCTGTTCTCAAGTGATATATCCTGTACATTTTTTCACATTTCCATTATGTTCGTTACACAGAAATTTTCTAATTTATAGTTACAGAGATAAATTTCTTTATGGTCATTTAAGACCTATTTGGCGTTTTCTCAGATGTCTCCTTATCCTCGTTTTTCCCCCAAGTACTCATAGAATTTGTAGACGCAGGGACGAGTGTGAGGAGTCCTCCCCCCGAGGAGGAAGGAGCAGCAGAGACAAGGGGTGATGAACTGACCACAGCCCCCATCCCTGCCCCCTGCGCTGCTGGGGGCAGGAGGGAGAGAACTCGGGAGTAAAGTTAAGCCTGGGAAAGAAGGGAGGGGTGGGGGGAAGGTTTTAAGATTTGGTTTTATTTTCGCCCTGCTCTGATTTGATTGGTAATAAATTTAAACTAATTTCCCCAGTGGAGTTTGTTTTGCCTGTGACAGTAATTGGTGAGTGATCCCTCCCTGGTCTCTGTTTTGCAGGGTTTCTGCCTGTCAAAAAGGAGGGTTTGGTCCTTTTGTCATCATGACAGCCTTTGAATTCTGTCAGACCTGCACAACCAGCTGCAAATGTGAGAAACAAGACCAGTGCCAGGCACCGAGTTAACTTGTATTTCATTACAATAGAAGCAGCAGTTTAGAATCTCTGCTGGAAGTGTAATTTTGATGTATTGTACAGCAGCATGTGCCCGTAGCCATCTCACAGGAATAACTAGTGAGTCCATATTCTTCTCACCAGTCACTTGTTTGTGACGACCTTATTGCCTGTTACAGAAAGTCACTGGTCACCACCTGTGGCTTGGGTAAAGAGCAGCAGCAAGATTCCCTGCTGGAGGTCTTCCATCGTAACGTGGGTGCTCAGTGCCCCGAGCCCTTCCTGCCTACCAGACCCCCACGGCTTTGCAGGACGTGTGAAGGCCCGTTGTTTTGGCAGTGTTAGACACGATCAATCACAAGGGAATTCCTAGTGGAGAAACTTCTTTCCAGATGGAGCTTTTCATTAACACTACTTTTTTGTCTTCCTTCCCGTAAAGAGGCTGAACCCATAATCATGACCATTTGAAAAGAGAGACCATGTTTAGCTTATTCTGTCTTGGGTATTACCTGACTGTGTTTTCTCTTCAGACAAATGTTTTTGTTATTTTTGTCATTTCTTTGCTGCTTTAGCCAAGTCTTGTTTGGCTTGATTGTCTGTAACTTTCACATAATTTCACTTTTATTTGAATTGGAAAACAACAGTTCTCAAAATAAATGGATGTGTAGATTTCTCCTCTCCCCTTAGGGTGCTCAGCTTTTCCACTTGTGTCTCTCAGAGCAGGTGTGCTTCCCAGAGAAGTAATTCTTCTCTGGCTTAGATGTAGGCTGTGTGCTTGTCTCTGTCAGCTCTTCCACCCCTTTGGGTAGGCACACGTTTGTCTGGTAGCACTGCCGTCAGGCAGCCCTACTGATCCCAGCTGGTTGATATCACCACATTGTTTCTGTTTCGTAAGATTTGTTCTTCTCCAATCGATGACTGCCATTAGGTCTGACTACTTAAAATTATCCTTCCATGTAAAATTTAAATCGGTCCGCAGCAATGTGGTCCATGGCTGTTTCAGCAAGTGGCTTTTTTTTTTATTCTTGTCTTTTAGGTTTGGGTTTGTTGAGTAAATAAACATTTTTGTTGGTTTAATTGCTTGTTTGTCAGGCATGAAATGAGTACCTGTGGCCCACCATTGTGATGATTGTTCATGCATCAATCAGTGTCTAGCAAAGCTGGGTCTTACAGGACCAAGATTCTAGCTATATTTGTTTCTAATGGAGCTTCCACCCCAAAGCTTGAGTGGCCCCTGCCAGCAGCTATCTCTTCCTTGCTGTTGGAGAGACACCCAAAAGCGTTAATGGTCATGCTTTAAACTCTGGCCTTTTTCACGTGAAGGAGCACTAGTTACAGAAATGAATAGGCTCCAGAGACGTGACCTCTCTCTGAAGTTGAAAGCTGGTAACATGACTATTCCTATCTTTTGAATTTTGCTTTGGTCAGTGGGTCTTACAGTTCACCAATGGATTACGTTTATATAACTAATAAATAGGAAATACCAGAAATGTCTGTTGTGAAGACGCTGAATCGACAGTTTATTTTTTGGTGGGTGTTGAGAGTTTGTGGCTTTGAATGTGCTGTGCTTGGCATGGATGCATGTCTGTCCATCTTTTGCAAATAGGTCATTAGGGGGGTTAAATCATTAGTTCTTCACAGTTCAGTGTGAAACCTGAGGTTCGCATTGCCATTCCAGTAAAGAAAGTGTGAATTCACTTTCATGAAGACTTACTTGGGGATAATGAGGCCTAAAGACTTGGCCCACCCCCGGGAGGTGTTTCCTGGTGACAAATAGGGAACAAGTAACCAACCTCGTATCAGAGCTTTGTCCAGTCTCAGCTTTACTACATTTTCCTTTGTTTAAATGCTTTATATTCCTAATTCCTGTTGAGGACAGGAGCAGTGATGGTGGTGACCTTGGCTTGGAAAGAATTAGGGCTTGCTCCTCAGAGCGGAGGGCTGTCTCCCTGGCGTGGGCCTCAGCCCCGTGGCCATGCCCGATCCCTGAAGCACAGCGTGCCGTGCCCCGGCCCTCCCGCCGTCCCCGGGCAGAGTGGTTGTCCTGGGCTCACAGTAGTGGCTCTGTGTCTGCATTTCTCTGCACCGCTGCTTTGTCTGGCGGCGGCTGGCCCGTGTCGAACGCCAGCGTCGCTCGGATCCCTGCGCACCGCTGCGCGCCGCCGAGGGCAGGAGCTCCCCAGCAGCACGGGTGTGTTACTCCATCAGCTCCCTTGCAAGTCAGTGTTACCTTTTAGGGTGACCGCAAACAACAGGTTAAGGGACTTCTGGCTTATTCCATGTATCTGACAAAATTGCTGGGCATATCCTTCCTGTGGCTCAACAGGAGGATGTTGACCAGCAACAACAACAGCAGTATTAAAACTGGATGAAAGTGGGACAGGGTAGTATGTGAGTGTGTTTACCTGCTCTATTTGGACATGTCCTGAAGTCTGCATTAATAGCCTCACTGAAGTCTATTTTTAAAACCTATAGAAAAAGATTTTAATGTTCATCAGAAAGTGTGTGGAGAGTCACTTGGAGTTAACCAGCAGCATTACTGTAGAGAAACAAATTACAGACTCTACTTGCCGTTGCAAGGAAGCAACTTCTTTAAAAGTGTTATTTTAAGAAATAATTATATGCACGCTGTGTAATGCAGGCATTTTTCATTAAGTTTTTATTGTGCTTTTGTTTGACAAAAAAAGTGGAGTGTTACACACTTCCCTTAAACAAGAGAAGTGTAATGTAGATTTTTTGAGCCTGTTTTTGCCCCTCCTTTGCTGGGCATGTTAACATTTGCTCTGGTATTTGCAGCTTTACCTGTCTGGTCATATGAGAACTGAGATAATAGAGAACGTACTAGGTGAGCTTTAAAAGAGAATGAAAAAACAGGTTGAACACTCTGTGGAACCTCTTCAGTGCCTTTCCTGAAAAGCTCCATTTTAAAATTTTTGGATTTGAAGTGGTCTTTCACAAAGGGAATGGCAGAAATGGAGTTAGGTGATAGATATCCTGTTAACATCTGTATTTTATCCTGCTGTCTGTGATACTGAAAAGGTGACTAGCAACTGACTTAAAGCACCTTGCCGAAACGTTGCATTTTTAGATAGCATAAGTGATGTGTGTAACGTATTTTCAATTCCGGCGGTATGATAATACGGGTGTTTCTGGTTGAGTCCTCCCTTTCAAATAGGACTGGGTTTAGTACTTTATTCTGCTGATGGTGCTCGGGCTGTGTTTGGCTCAGGGTGCTTTCCTGCCCGGTGCTCAGCTGCTTCCTCTTCCTTACTTTGCAGTGCTCAAAGTTCAGTTCGATATCAGCTATCTGAAATCATATATATTGCTGTGAAGCTTAAGTAAGACATTCTAAAAATGGAAAGACATGCTTCTAACTACAATTACTGTTTAAGCGTTATATGAAATAGCAATCTTGCAAGTTCTGGAAGTGCATTCTTTTCTGCTGTTGTCATCCATGAGTGTATTTCCTGAGTTATTACATCGACGTTTTCCTGGACTTGCATGGTGCAAGCAAGAGCAGGCTTTCTCTGTTTTGAAAGTGGAAATCCCCTAAACCAGTAATTAGTTCTTGTGTTTTTTAAGACTTAAAATTGTGTAATTTTTCAACTACTTGATGTTATTGAGAGGATTTGCTTTTGGTAGCTGTTTTAAAACCCTCATTTTGAGCTTTATGTTGAAGCACAGTGAAAATAACTGATTGAGTTTATAACTTTTCTGGTCATAGGGTTGCTTGTTTAAATAGCTCAGTATTAGTTGTCAGGCATACCTAAATGGTAACTGTGAGCATTTAATTTTTAATTTTTTTCCATTATCTGTAGTTATGAAAAGATCTAAAAACCAAATTTTGTTTGAATTTGGAAGGTGGGAAGAGCACCCCAGTATCCCATTTAGAAGAGACAGTAACACTTAAATAATGGATAGTTATTGTGTGACACCTGACCAGAAGATAGCAGGCACTTTTAAATGTTATCCTTGATTCTTGTTTTTGTCTTTCCTGCAGTGACTTCAGTATTTCAGCTGTTACCACTTTTCCCCATAGCCTCTGTTTCATATCCAAACACAGGCAACTCCCACATAAAACTTGCTCAGCTTTGGCTGCTCTCTTCTGGCTTTTCAGCGGATCCAGCATGAATTGGGTGCACAGGGCTGGATATCCTTTTTCGCTGAGCAGCCTGGGAAGATTGTGCATTTCAGTGCAACGGGCAGTGGAAAATGAGCAGGAGTGATAAAGGGGGTAGCTCTCCCCTCCTTTGTCACAGGAAAGTGTGCTTTGATTGCAGGCACCCAAACTTCATGTTTCCCACAGAGCCTTGTCGTGTTAGTTGTCGTCTGCATGGTGTTTGTCCCTGCTTCAGCGGGGGACTTGATGGTCTTTGTAGCTGTGGTGAGCGTGAACACGGGCGGGCAGGATGGTGTGTGTGGAGGTAACACGAAGCCAGGGGGTACTGCTGGGATGGACAGGCCAGCTCCAGCGTTCCGTTTGAGTTGCCTCGAGCATGGCGTTTGTTTCTCGGTAGGTTCTCCTCCAGCTGGCGATCTCTGAAGGCTGGTGTGGCCACTCAGGGCAGGTGTGTTCCCTGCCCTGCCCCAGCCCCCGCAGGGGTGCTGGTGTTCGCTGTGTCCCGGTGGCCCTGTCCGGGCAGGACCCGTCACAGCCCCGTCTCAGGCCTCCTTCCGATGCGAGGGAACTGCTCCCTGCTGCTTGGACTGCAGCTCCCTAACAACTCAGACTGCTTACCTCTTCCCCTGTGCTATTTCAGCTGCTTGTCAGAAGGCCACGTGCAGTGTCAGAAGCTTTACATTCAAGTTCTATTTCTTCTAATGCTCTTGTCATAGACCAAAATTAGGCAGATTTGATATAATCTCCTGTTGACAAATCCACACTGTTTCTTAACACTTGAAGTTCTAGTGCCTGTTACAGGTTTTGGTGTGGTTAATTTTCCCTGCTCAGAAATTAGTATTAGACTAGAATACGGGGCAGGGAGTTACAAATAAGAATGATGATGTCGTCACTGGTGTTTGAGATTCCTTTGAAACTTTGAATTTGAGCTTTTAAAATACGTTTGAGTCATATTTTCAGTCATTCAGGAACTGAGGCAGGATAGCTATCTAAATTGCCTCTCCAACTGGTAAACTTTGTCATGAGATGGCAATGGTTTATATCAAAGCTGTACGCCTGCAGATTTTATAGGAAGAAATGTTTATCACTGAGAGAAGAAAATGGCATTTTGGCATCATCATGGCACGGTACTTCCACACAGCAGGAAGCCTGTGAATACCGGCCTGAGAGCTGCTTGTTTTAACTAAGCATCAGTAAAATACCTGAACCATTTGCTGTCATTCAGTATTTGTTTCCCTTTTTGACCATTTCCACACTTAATCTTCATTGCTTCACTATATACTTTTCTATCCCTCTGAGTTTTCTTGTTGCTGTATACTGAATTCTCTATGTTTTGCACTGCGGGCATCTTTTTCATAATGTGGTTAAAATTATTGACATTATTTAGTGTACCAAACGTTTTAACCTAAGTGTCTAGCTTTATAGCTTGGCTGCACCATCCACCCCCTTCTATGGGAAGGCATATGGTTCACTTTGATAGGAACAGTTCACATGATTTTGTGTTTATCAGTATAAGCTCATTCACTTTGCTTGACAGTTTTCATCAAGCTACTCAGCTGTCTTTGATCTCGTCTAATCGTAATGTCACTTGTAAATTTTGGTGCTTCGCAGCTCCTCATCTCTTTGTAAAGTATTAGTAGAAATACTAAATTCTATATACAAGAGATAAGTGTAATCCTACTAATATATTTAAAGTTTAGGGGCGAACAAACTCAAATATACCACAGGAAAATAACACCAATAATACTTCTTTGTCTGGGAGATTGGAGAACTGTTTGAAGCATTGGTAATTTTGGCCTTAAAAGCCAGATGTTTGTTATCTAGTTCATGTAGAGTTTGCTACTACATGCAGCTTTTTTTAGCTTCTGGCTTGGAGAACAGAAGAGAGGGCTCCATTTGCTTAAATATAGAAGTTTGCACATAGAACATTCTTAGCAGCAAACTGAGTTTTCCTGTGCGGTTCAGTGTCAGAGCAAAACGAAGAGTAAACTACAGTTTAGTAACTTATAAAATTTCATTTTAGTTTAAACCTTTTGCTAATCCATAGCCATGTTTATTAGAGAACAGTGGTAATCCTCAATCTATGGTGTGCAAGAATTGGACATTTCTGTCGTAGTCATTATGACAGGAACAACCCCAGGTTGCATTAAAGAACTTATAAAGGTGTCCCGACTAAAAGCAGAAGTTTCAACATCATCAGTTTCTAAATTTTGCAAGGGCATAGCTGGATTTTTCTCCCTGCTAAACCTAATTTAAGCTGCTGCCCATTGGTCGCTCATTGCTGAACCCCAGTTCTCAGTGCAGAGATGGAGACTGCTGTGTCAGTAAAAATACGGGTCTCTGTGTTGTGAGTGCGAGCACAGCACCGATCGGGTCGGTTTTTAAAGGCAGGATGTGACAGGGGGCTGGGAGTGCCTAGTTCCAGACAGCCCCAGCAGTACAGGTTACACCACATCCCACAAAAACTTGCACTGGCAAAACAGGGGGAGCTGTGGAAGTCTGCAGCTCTTCAGCTGTCTTTCAAAGCTGTGGTTGTAGCTGTTAATATTTTTGGGAAAACTGTTTATATAATTTTTTTCCAATAGACTATATGACAAAATCGAGATGCATGTGTTTGTAAAGACACACAAAATAAATCTGTTTTTATAATGCTTCCAGTTGAAATACATCTGCCTATGGTTAGTGTGCATAGTATCTCGCAATAATGTGTAGAGTAATACTTCAGTAATAATTTTACAGGGCTAGGAGAAGATGTAAGTGGAAATTGAACAGCAGCTGCAGCTCTTGTTCTGCTTGGTAGTGTTTATATCTTTAGGTACAGCTATTCTCATTTAGCTCCTGTTGGCCTGTCCATAGGCGTTTTCAGGTGGGAGGGGGAAGATGGCTCAGCCTGGAGCTCCTGCAGGTCCCAGGCAGTGGGAGCGGCACTGCACAGCACCGGGCACTGCCGCCCCCCGCCTGCTGCAGTTCTTGTGGTGTTCAGGCACGTTCGGTCTGAATGATGTCGTACCCCTAACTGAGAGTGTTCCAACACCAAACTAAGAAGTTATCCTTCTATGAATGGTTGAATGCTTAACTGATGAATTTCTTTGTCACCCGACAGTCTGTTTGGAAAATATAAAATCCTTCTGTGATGGTACATACCCCTCCTGCCCCTCCGTCTGCACCTTGGTACGCTTGGGCTAAATTTATCCCTCCACAGATCTGCCGAGCTGGTGTTGAGCCCCGTGCTCTGGTGCGGGTGTTCTGAATGGCCGTGGCTCCAGATGCATCAGCACACCAGAGCAAGGCAGGCTTGGGATGGTCCAAGGGAAGGGTCCAGATGCAGGGTCTGTCGTTTGTCTCGTCTTTGAGGCATGGAGCCTTGTTGACTTAAACCACTGAAAACTCTATTTGTTGCCAAGTGCTTCATACATTTGCGAAGCGTGAACACTCTCCAAGCAGCCTTCGGATGACAAAGATTCTCCTTTTTTTAAGGTGAACCACAAATGGCGCCTCGGGCCTTGGAGGATATGATCATAAATATGACTTTATTCAAAATGGTCGTCTTGCTATACCTGCCTGATCTCTTCTGGTGAATGCTTGGTTTGAAAGCTATAAAAAATATTAATCTTGTGAGCGTGTTGCAACTGGATATTTGCGGATGTAGAATCTTGCCTACTTACTAGAGTGGAGTTAAAGTATGTAGCCATCGGCAAAAAAAAAAAAAAAAAGGCTGTTTTTTACTAGAAGCTGTAACAAAGATACATTTATCCAAAAGCTGGGGCAATAATTTTTAACATTCTAAAAAGGACATAGCACCAGATGGCTTCAGAACCTGCATGTATTTAAATTGAAAAAATTTTAGAATTAGAGAGGGGAAAACGTATCCTGGAAAGAAAAAGGGGTGAGGAGGACACTAACTGTAGCAGCAGGGCAGCAGAAGGCATCTCCCGCATTTCTCAGGCAGCATCTCAGTTGCACGGAGGTTTCTTTTGTTACTGTGGGACTCAGTCTGCACAGTTGTGCAGGGAGATTTTTTCTTTAATCCTGTCATTACAGAAGTCTGTTTCTTCCACGTTTTCATCAGATAATGTATTTACTTCCCTGGTTTCACCCTTGAGTCCATGTGAACACAACTTCTGCACTACTAATGTCCGTAAAGAAAAGTGCTATCTTAACAGAAAGTTTAGCCTATAGTGTGATATTTGAAGTATCTTGACCTACTGCATCTGGAAAATTTAAAACCTATTTTTCATGTAAATGTTTGAGCCATCTTTTACATAATTAATTTTTTATTGCTTGCATCATCTTCACAAGTGGATGAGTTGTCGTCTGCTGTCTGTTACATAACTATAAGCTAGTAGACATAATACAGAGTTTGTCACAGTTCAGTCACTTGGCTACACCAAGCTTGAGGAGGTAAATTGCTGCCTAATTTGTAGGTGAGCAACACCGTCCTAGCAGCAGGATGGAACTAATGGTAACTGCTCATACCTAGAAGTGTACTGACATGTCCATGAAGTAACTCAAAAATCAGATAAATTTTAATCATGTCTTCATCTGAAAACAGTATAAAGGTAGTAAGTCTTATTTTGGTTTTGACTATCACATATACTGTAAAGGATGAAAAATAAGAGTCTTTGGCTGAGAGCCAAGATGTGCCCTGTTGCTTAAGTGTAGATTTATCAGAATAACCTAGTTGTATAATAAATAATATGTCAGTGTCCCAGCAAGCTGATTTTAGCTTATTGGAGCTTTTTTCTTTTGTCCTAATGAGTATCTCTCTGATGTCCTTGGTGATTTACTCCTGTCATTGGAGTTAATCTTGTAGCTAGATAAATACCAGGGTTTTTAGTGATGACGTCTTGCTGATTTTCTGGTGTTTCCCTCCTGAACTCGATGCAGTCTATCCTATCCTAGCTGACAGTTCTGGTAGGAATTGTATTGCCTCTTCAGCACGAATTACTCTGGGGACTTGTAACTGGCTTCAGGTCAGTGATGAGAGGCTCAGAAACAGGGAACATGGGTAAGGAGAAAACTTGGGAGAAATTACACCTTCCACTCACCTCCTTACACCTGTGTAAGGAATGTGAGTGGAATACAAGGGGAAGGGAGTAGGAAGCTGTGAAACACGCTGCTTTTGCTGTCTCGCAGGCAGCCTGGAGAGGTCTGGCTTCTCCTTGGGCCTGTGCTACAGGAGAGGGATTGTTCAGTGCTGGCAGAACTGCCTGGCTATCTCTAAGAAAATAGCAGGAGAAGCAGTGGAAGGTGGGGAGTAGAGACTAACAAGAATGAAGAGTTTAAAGCATGGTTTCCTACCTTCAGTTTAGTGATTTCTCATATTTCTTCTCTCCTGAACTGTGTGTTCTTGTTCCTTCCTTGCATCAGTGATTATATGGCTGCAAAGATTGGCTGGTTCAGAAAAATACACCCCCACCTCCCCCGAAAAAAGCCTAGCTTTGTGTCAGATGAACTCACTGAAGGGATTTGCTTTGCAGCTGTTTGACCATTTGATCAGACACAAAAGAAAGCGTTACCCGTTTTGGCAACCTGCAGCTCACTGCATGCTTAGAGGCCCGGTACCAAAGCCAGGGTTGGCAGCCGCCAAAGAAAACTGGTGAATCTGCCCCATCATCAGTGCTGGGGTGCCAAGAAGTCTGCTGCCTTTGTGCAAAGGGAGAACATCTGGGAGGGTTTTAGGAGGCAGGGCTTTTGTGTGCTAGATGAAAACAAGCAAATTGTGTGTGGTGGAGGCAGTAGGTGTCCTCTGCAGAGGCAGTTCAGGTGGCTTCTGCAGTGATTTACTCGGGCAAGACCCCACCGTCGCCTCGAGCTGGGCCGTGCCGCTGTGTTGCACTGGCAGCTCTCTCGTTGATGGCTCCGTTTGCTCTGATCCCACGTACTGCATGAAACCGTTTGAGTGAGCCGCCACTGTAGAGGGGATGGAAAAGCCGCTGTTTTCAGAATTATTGTAGGGTATTTCAGACCAGAGGCTTCAAACTGAACAGATTTCATTTTCTGTGCACGTTTGTGTCTAGTTTGGAAATGCAGATGCAGGCCAGCCTAGAGCTAGATTGTCACTGCTTCTGCTCATTTGGCCTTTGCTTTTATAGAGAGAAATTCACAACTCAGAATAAATGTTAAGAATTTTCTCAGATGTATTCTACAAGATGAAGCATTTAAAAATTTTTCTGAAAAAATATTGAAATGATTAAATATACATTCTTTTTATCGGAGACTGAAATCCACAGAAAATAGTAGCAAATTCTTACTGTTCTCCTCATCTGCTGTTAATCTGCCCCAGAAGTTTCCAAGGGTCTCACTGCACTGTTGAGCTATACTAGAACCATTTACACCATTCACAAATCTGTAATTCTGTAACATCCACCAAAAGATCATCTCAAAACATTTAAATCTTTCCATTCTCATGCATTGTTTGCTATAGCAGAGAAATTAAATCTGTGTACTTTTCTCTCATATTCAGAAATTTTGAGATGTGAATAAGGTGTGTTGAAATGCATTGCACAGAGCAGTAGAACAGTAAAATATGTTTTCTGAGTTTTCATTGTGGTTACACAGGTGACGGTATCTTTAATGTGCAGAAGCAATTTAAGAATGGAAAGAGCTGGAATCCAGGCAGCCTTGAGGTGCCTCTGTAAGTGGTCCCAGTGTGCATTGTCTGGCTCATCAGTGCGGAAGGTTTGTAGAGAGCAGCTCCACACCTACCCTGACTGGGGTATAGCTGCTGTGATACGGCACCGAAGGGTTGTAGGAGATGAGGATTTGGACCAACGGGGAAAGATGTAGGACCAACGTCTCCCATTCTGGGTGACATCTGACTGCTGGGCCATGACACAAGAGGCAGCAAAATAATGACGAACTTAATTTTTTTTTTGAGAGATGAAGTCTAGTGGTTTGTTTTCCAACAGTGAATCAGTTATCCACACCCAAAGGAGCAAGTAACACAACTAAGTCCAGGGAGTATCTTCACCCAGTTAATCCCAGTCTTGCCTAAGGAAGAAAGGTTTTCTTATGAACTACTTTTACCTGTACCTGATTTTAAGGCGCTCTTGAATCCTGCATTTGATGTTTCCTGTTCCTGTAAGGTGAATATGAGACTCTAAATTGACTTTGTGAGTTCCTGTCCTCAAACAGCGTGCCTGGACAGGGGCGTGGTGGTGGGGCCGGGGTCCTCGGCGAGGCTGGGCCCGGCCTGTCCTCAGCTGCACGGCGTCAGCCCGGCTCCGCGCCTCGCTGCTGCCTGGCCACAATGAGCCTGCGCGTTTGCGTTACCTGAAGTACCTACATAAGTGTGTGTAGGATCAAAGCCAACAGTTGTCTAATCTTGAGATCGAGATTAGAACATCAGTAACTCTGCCAAGAAGTTTGTTAATTGGAAGAACAGCAGTTAAAACAACTGCCTGTGTGTAAAGGTACAGCTCTCTAATTACACCTCTTAACACCGAGATACACATTTAACATTGACATCTTCATTAATAATTAATTTGATTGGTTTTCATCTGAGTGGTATTATTAGAGACTCAGCATTCAACATATTTTCTGTTCAAACAAATTACCATACTTTCCAGCTAGTTCAGATGTACATTTTTCCTGACTGGTTTGTTCAGAAATTTACTACAAATAGAATGAAGAGTTATTTCACAGTGTTGAGGTGAGAAGAGTATGACAGATAAAATTATGGAAAGGACAAACTGAGATTGTCTTGACATCTTGTGATCATTATCTTATTTTTGTAGAGGTTTTTAAATGGTCCAGTTTTAAACATTCATTTAGACAATATACTTTGAAAGTCATCGCTTAGAAGTACATTGTTATAGTACTTTTGTGGAACATCATAGATGGAAGCTTCAAAAAACCAAGTGGTTTTTTTGAACTAAGTAAAAAAAAAAAACCAAAACAAAAGCTGTGCTTCTCTTCCTGGTATGTCTTAAAGGAAAGAAAATTAAGAAGTCTCCTTTGCTTGATGGAATAAATATTGCACTGATTTTTGTGGTTTAAGGTCTCATAACTTACCATTTGTAAACTGTAGTTAAACCTTTGGAAAGAACTGGAAATGTAGAGGTATGACCATGATGGCATGTTGTACTGGTTTGGGCTGGGATAGAGTTTAATTCTTTTCCATAGTAGCTCGTAGGGCGCTGTGCGGGGATCGGGGAGCGCAGCAGCGCTGCTCCCCCAGAGCTCTGCTAGTCCAGGCCTCGGGGCTGTTCTGCTTCTTGCCCTGCCCTGCCAGGCAGCAGCCCGGGGAGGGGGCACAGCCGGGACAGGGAACCCCACCGACCCGGGGGCTGCCCCACACCGCCGTGCTCAGCAATAAAAGCTGGTGGAAAGGCGGAGGAAGGGCGGGCGGCCGTTCCGAGTGAGGGCTTTTGCCTTTCCAAGCCACCGTCCTGCACGGCGAAGCGCCGGGGAGCAGGGAATGAATTCCTCCTCTGGCCTGGCCTGCACTGCAGCTTTTGCTTTCTCCACTCAACTGCCTTTACCTCAACCCATGAGTTTTCACACTCCTGCCCCTCGATTCTCTCCCCACCCCACAGGAGGGAGAGACCGGCTGTGTGGGGCTGAGCCGCCGCACAGGGTTAAACCACAGCACAGCTAAACATTGACTTGCTTTAAAGCCACAGACATGCATAATTCTGCATAAATGAGAATTCAGTGCTGCCTTTTTTTATTTAAAGATTGGCTTTGTTTATTACTGTACTGTATTTTGTGCTTCTCACCTGGAAGTCCCAAAGCAGAATGGACACTCCCCTGGTTACTGTGCAGGTGAAGAAGTGCTGGGATGTAGGGGCAGGAAAGCCACCCGTTTCTGAAGAAGCTCATGTGTAAATTGTGAGTTTTTGAGATTTGGCCTTTTGATTACTTTGCAAAGATTCCTAAATGAAGAGCTTGACTGAGTAGTTTTATTACTTCATGATATACTTGCAAATTTAACAGTCCATTTAGAAACCTGAAAACACTGAGTTGTAGTCATAAAAGAACTGTAGAAAGTGATTTAAAAAAAACCCACGTATGAGCCAGGGAATTGTAACACATACTCTCTGATTCTTTGGGTGGTTACAGCTTGATGATAGAGTTGATTTTTTACAAGTAAAACCTGAATACATTTTTATTTTCTAAGACCTCAATGTTACATCTTTGACTTTTCAAAATCTTGTCATGTAACTATGAGAGCACGGTTTTTATTCGCTTCCCTGAATGCTATTTAGCTGGTTCTTGTAGAAACAAGGATTCTTGAAGCTTTAGGTTATGCCAGGCTTGCGGCTGTCTTAGAAAAATCTCAGTGTCGGCAGCCTTTGTGTTTGCAAGCTTGAAATGAATAAAAATGTTGTTTCAAAAATAGCTAGGTAGAGCTGGTTGTTCATTTGGTGGTACTTTGGACGGCGAAAGCAGCATGTAGCATCACTTTGTTCTCCCAGAGTAAGTTCTGCTGCAGTTGCAGGAGACCCCCGCTGGGCTCCTTCAGAGCTGCGCACCCCCGGGCATTCCAGCGCGGGCTGAGGTCTCTCGGGGGTGACGCAGTCACAGCGGAAGGGATGGCCGTTACCCTTTTTTTTTTTTTTTTCTTCTTTTTTTGTTGCTAAAAAGTCAACTTGTCTTCTGGTCTCTCGGGCAGCGGAAGGACGCGGAGGTGCTGCCGGCGGGTGTGCAGAGCAGCCCCCGGGGCCGCCCTGGGCCTCACCCCGGCCCCGCTGCGGTCGGGGGAGCCGCTTCCCGCGGGCTGAAATCTCTCGAGATTAGAGGGACAGAGCAGCAGAGTCGCTGTTTCTCCATGTTTGCGGTTCGGTCCCGTCAGAAGGCGAGGCGAGGAGGAGGAGGAGGCGCTGCTCTTCGCGCCGCCGGCCTCCCTGCTCGCATTTCCCGCCACAATCCTGTTGCCAGAGCGCTGGCGGCGCGGGGCTGGGCAGTTTCATTTTCCTTGTCCCAGAAGGTGAAGGCGGTATGAACGAAAGCTGAGGACGGGCTGTTGAGCCCGGCTCGGCCCGCCTTACGGGGCAGTCGCTGAGGGGAGGAGAGGCCCTTCCCCGAGCCAGGCCCCTGCTCTAGCGTGCTCCTTCCCCCGCCGGGTGGGAGCTGGCGGGTGACCAGGCACCCTGTCACCGCCATGACGACTCGCTGCCTCCCATCACTTCAGTTTCTCTGAAGGTGTTTGATCCTCTCAGTGACACTGCACATGGACTGTGTTATTTCAGCAGGGTGGAACTGGAGACCACCTGCTCATGCACTTGAAGCAGCTCATGGGCCTGAGCAGCAGTCATCCCTCATGGCGTGCACGCCACTGCGCGCGAAGTGGGGCGAAAGTACTTTTTCTTACATCATCTCTCTTCTGGACTCCACTCTTAAGCTTGAGGCTGCCTGTAGTAGTGTTGAGGTCCTCTGACAACACAGTGCTCTGCCTGTACTCGGCCTCTGCCTGCAGGCACCAGGGCAGAAAGTGTCCGGAGAGTGGGTCCCTCACTTCAAAAAGGCCATTGAGTGACTCGAGCGTGGCCAGAGAAGGCCAACGGAGCTGGGGCAGGGTCTGGAGCACAGGTCTGCTGGGGAGCGGCTGGGGGAACTGGGGGGGTTCAGTCTGGAGCAGAGGAGGCTGAGGGGAGACCTCCTGGCCCTCGGCAACTCCCTGCCAGGAGGGGGCAGAGAGGGGGGATGAGTCTCTGGAGCCAAGGCCCCAGCGCCAGGCCCCGAGGGAATGGCCTCAAGCTGCCCAGGGCAGGGTCAGGCTGGCTCTGAGGAAGGATTTCTGTGCAGAAGGGGCTGTTGGGCGTTGGAATGGGCTGCCCAGGGCAGGGGGGAGTCCCCGGGATCCCTGG
>NW_020799107.1:37984621-37988376 GCF_003259725.1 Athene cunicularia
GTTGTGTGCAGCGTTACAGAAATTTGCACATAAAGATTTGGTATGATTAATTGTATTTTGTTAAAGAATGGCTTTTAAACTTTTAGTTTGGTTTCAGTTGTCAGTACCAAGGTGGTGATATATTTTAAAACTGCAACACATTTATGGATGTGTATCTTAGTGATAGTCTCTACAGGGAAAATAAAATTGTGTTTTGAAATCAAGTTCAACCTTAATTTGTAAAAACCATGGGGGGGGAATTGCAGTTTTACAAAGAAACATTCTAGCTAAAGTTTTTTGATTTCTTTTGTTTTTGTTTTTGTTTTTTTTTTTAAAGAACACAAAGAGAGAAGTGATAGTTTGGCTTTCGTTGTGAGAACTAGAAATAATCATCATCTTTCTTGGCTTAGTACCCAAATTATAGCATCTGAACTTGAGAACAAATCTGCTTTGTTCTCTGTTTCAGAACTTCTTTTAGATAAATCAGTACTCGATCCAAGATATTAACTCTGAATGCAGACACTTGATGTGTTCTTACATTGTCCCATGTTAATATTTTTTTAAAGGGTGAGAATTAGATTATATTGATATCAACAGGTTTTGTACCCATAGAACCTCCATTCTGCAGTGAAAATTTTTTGCAGCATGATGAAATTTGCATCATTGTCTTCATGACTAAAGTAATAGCTGCAAAAGTATTTTAAGATGACCGTAGCAATGCTAATAATTTCTTAGTGATATTAAAACTAATATTAAATCTGTCAGTACGAAGGATGTTAGTGCTGGAGGCTACTGAGATATGAGTAATCACAATCATCTGAGCTACAGTGATCTTAAGTCACTTCTCATCGTCTGATAGTTTGCCTTTTGCTGTCTTAGCTTGTACAAATGTTAATTAGAACTCATTTGCTTGAAGTGCATTTGTGGTGGTTTTAAGTTCACAGAATCCCAGAGTGGTCTGGGCGGGAAGGAACCTCAGAGCCCATGCAGTGCCACCCCCTGCCCCGGGCAGGGCCACCTTCCACCAGCCCAGGTTGCCCAAAGCCCCGTCCAACCTGGCCTTGAGCCCTTCCAGGGAGGGGGCAGCCACAGCTTCTCTGGGCAACCTGTGCCAGGGCCTCACCCCCCTCACAGGGAAGAATTTCTGCCTAAGGTCTCATCTACATCTTCCCTCTGTCAGTTCGGAGTTGGTCTGGTTTATTTTGCAGTTCACAGAACATGCTGGTAAAGGTGGCTCAGCTGATGAGCAGCGCGGGGCGAGCTGGCAGCGCTGTCGCTGCGGGTGCTGGGGTCTGAGAACAGCCAGGTGCTGGGGTCGCTGCCCAGAGTGGCTCCTCTGTGGTTCTGGTGTGAGAGCGATGGCTGAACTGAACACACAGTTGTGGCACCATTGTCTGTAATAGATTGATACCGAAGTATACAGTGAAAAGCCATTTGTTAACATTCCCTTTCCTACCCAAGAAATGTTTTTATCTTTCATATTCTCAGAGAAAATGTGTTAGCAGAATATTTCTTCATTTTAAAAAAGAGGTTAAAACCTTTTCCCCTTTCCATTCCTAAAAGACTATTAAATATGTGGACTATTAAGTAACTCAAATCTGATGAAAGGAAAAAGCAAAATTAAACCTGTGTTTTAACAGTGAAACACAAACTGCGGAGCTGTGGCCGAACTTTGAAATGTATAGGCACGCTGGAATTAATGCAGGGGGGAGTAAGATGTGAATTGTACTTCACTCTTAAAAGTGATAATGTGGAAGAATTAAGAGCTGAACTGTTGCCTTCTGGTATTTTTTCTGTTGATAATAATTATGGACACTGACATACTCGACACCCTTCCTGTATGGCAGAAGGCCCAGAACAGAATATTTTCCAGTGTAGTTATTTACTTTATTAAGCTTGAACAGAAATTACGATGCTGTTTGCTGTGGCCTGACTTCCTTTGACACAGGAATCTCGCTTTATTTGCAGTAAGTCTGTGTTTGTAAAAGAGTTGCCACACCTTAACTTCATTATTTCAGAAACGCTTAGGACAGTGGAAACGCAATCCAGAAAAGCTTTTATTATTACTTGTCAATTGTGCAAGATTCTGGCTTAATAAAAACTTTCAAAATCACTACAGTAGTTCTGAAATAGGTAGATAAATTTATTGAATGACTTTTTTAAGCTTTCTACCACAGTGGCATAGATAAGATTATTTAGAAAGTTGCACTAATTAGTCTGTGAACCCTACAAGCCACCCTAAATAAACTCTCCATTTGCTTCTTTTTCCTATGACCCCAAATCAGTTTAAAGCAACTTTTTTACCAAAAGAGACTGTCCTCTGAACTCTGAACGGTCTCTCGTTGAGACAACAATTGTCAGAGCTGTGTAAATCTCCCTTGATTACATTTTAGGAAAGAAACATTTCAATTTGCTTTTAGTGTTACAAAATAGTATGTGCGGAACAAGTGTAATCTGTGAAGAAGTTTAGATTACTGCGGCTTTGTGCTTTTCTGACAAAGCTTAAGTTTTGTTTTAATGTGAAAACACAGCTCTAATTAGTACAAATTATGAGACCAGCACCACAACTACCACTGGCTTTGGCTGGGGTAGGGAGCATAGTTCTTTTGCCAGGTTAGGTTATTCTTTTTGTGGATACGCTTTTGGATGAAAATCGAGGCAGTGACTGACTCTTACTGGTAGAAGTTGCATCTTGAGGAGAGGAAATCCTTTCTGAATGCAGGGAAGTCCGAAGGCTAACTGTAATGAAGCTGAAATGTATCTTGTCCTTTTCTGGTTTTTCTGTCAAGTGGATTTGATGATGGGTTGCGGTTTCTTTGTTTGGGGAGGGGCTTGGTTTTTATGTGCTTGTTTTGGAGGGAGTTTTTAGTTGGATTTTGTTTTGTCTTTTCAAAGTATGTGTTTCACTTCTAAAACGTTATGACATTTCCATGCTATAATGGCTTGAGGTATCTTAGGAAATGCTAAAGCAAGTTTTAAGTAAAACTTAAAGCATTAAAATATGCATGTCTATATTTCTTAGTCCTAGGCAGTATTTGGATGAAAGTTTAGTTGAGTTCTGTAGGGAGTCTCTTATTCATATTAAAAGTAAATTGAATATTTTCCTACTAAAATTGCAAGGGGCAGCATCATAGCAGTAACTTGGGGGTGGGAGGAGTGTTGAAATGTAGGGACAGCGAGTTGCCAACTACTCCAGGTAGATTTGTAGAATCACTGCTCCTTTACACGTGTGAGCCCTACACTGCTGCGTTTGGAATGAATTGCTGCTGAACTGGCAAGATTAAATGGGATCATTTGGAATTGGGAATTTCCTGCTTAGCATGTTAGTTTTCCTTTTCGGTGATTGGGCAGAGAGAAAAGGATTCACAAGAAAAATTACCCATTGATCCAGTTTTCAAAAGTAACACGAATATGCTGGGTTTAATTTCTTTGCTAAAAGAGCACTTGCAGCACTGGCAGGTTTTTTTTTTTTAGTTTCTTTGGTCTAGCTGTTTTTGATGCCTAAAGATGGACAACTTTTCACCTTTTCTTTTGTAAATAGGTGAAATAGAGTAAGAATGATTGGATGTGCTTTTGGATGAATAATTGTAAATCCCTTGGGTTTTCTTAAGTGTTTTCCTAGAAGTGTTCACTTTTGTTCAACACTTCAGCAAAATCTTTTCATTTTGTATAACTGTATTGAACGATATCATGTACTTAGAAAGTGGGCACTTTACTTTTTTCCTGTCTTTATTGTTTAAGTACAAAATTCTTTACATAATTCTTGAGATTTGGGG
>NW_020799107.1:37988426-38002507 GCF_003259725.1 Athene cunicularia
GGGGGGGGGGGGGGGGGGGGGGGGGGGGGGGGGGGGGGGGAGGCAAAACCCTAAATTTTTCAGAAGGAAATGTAAGAAAGATGTATTCTTCATGCAGCAAACATTTTATTATTGCATGTTTGAATGCATCTTTACTAGAATGAGAGTATTTTGATCCTAAGTTTGGGAGATTTCGCTACCAGTTCAATAGTTAGTGCTTTATATCAAGTACTCTGACTGTGTGGGCATGTCACTTCAACCAGATACCTGAAAAAAAGACTTACTAAATGCACTTTCAGTAATTAGGCACAAACATTGAATGGTCTTACTTTGAAATTCTGATTTGCATGCATCTAGTGATCAGCTAGGTGGATAAATGTGCCTCAGTTCTGAAATGAAGGCGGTACTTTTTATTGAGTGGACTTCCAAGCTTTGTGTGAGCGAAACAAAAATCTTTGTCAACATTTTCTGAATGACTGGAAGAACTGGTTTTGTTTCCAACTCTTAATGTTGTGTTCAGTTGCATAGGTCATTCCTCCCTATTTAATCCCAGAACTTTGAAGTTTACTGTTTCTGCTGTTTACAAGTATTTCCAGTTTTGGTGAATCAAGTCTGAGAAGTCCACTTCCCAAGGCTCTCATTCTAGGACAAAATATAGGCCACTCCTGTCTCAGATGAAACAACTAACTCCTTTCCTTAAGCAAAAGTCTGTGTACTCCTTTATTCATGTGAAGATCTAGAAATTAATTTTTCTTTTTAGCATGTAGTGTTAGGCTTCTGAGGAGAAACTCCACTTGATAAAGAGCCTGCCTAGAACTGTGTGGGTAGCCCTGAAATATATTGGGGTATTTCTACCTTTCATAACACTTTTATATTTAGATGACTAGCCAATCTACTCAGCAGCAGCTGAACTCTAATCCACTGCTGGCAGAACAGTGTCCTTAGCTCCAGCACCCATTTAAAAACCAGAGCATTGTAACAGATGCTTTCCAAAGAGGACGCTGCTCAGATGTAGTCAGTGAATACCTCAGGTGGCATTCTTCCTTTCCACCACTGACTAAGAGTAAGCTTTCTATGAAGTGCTTAAATTTTGATCCCCCATCAGCCAGAGCAGCACTAAACTGTCGCACCAGACTAGTGAACAATGCAGGCATAAAAGTATTAAGGGCTTTAATGGTCTGCTGCTGTTGAATACAGAGTAAGTGAGATCAGCCAATAATTGTAGCTGTGTCATTTCACATCCTGTAATCTGTGATTCTCTTTACTCTGTCCTCTGTTCTCTGTTTTTATCTTTTGTCTTCTATTTTGGAAGATACTGAGATACTGAAAGCATGCAAATGCAGTTGTGTGCGTGAGTAAACTTTATTTTTACAGAAACTGTTAAAGTTGATCTAATATGGTTAGTTAAAAGTACAGGGTTTTTCTTCTCAATAGATCCTGGTAGAGAATTCAAGTATTAGGTCACTACATTGTGACAGTCATGTTGGAAGAATGTGGTATTCAGTGTGGTTTTAAGTAGTCAATTGCTTGATCTAGCTCCGAATTACAGCAAGTGGAAAGATGCAGATCTCTGCGCAGATCGGCGCAGGAGGTTAATGTGAAGGTATAAACGAACTTAATTTTGTTTGTTCACTTTTGTTGCACATTTGTATCATAAAGATGTCCAAAAAGTAACTGCCTTTTCTTTAGCACTGTTTGAACTTTCCCAGGCAATGGGAGCTGTGTGGCTCTGCGCTGTCTGTTGCAGTTGAATGAGACATAGTAAATGCAAGGTAAAAGTACTTCTCTCAAATGTAGGCTACACTGTCTTAGATCATCTCAAAAAACTGGAAGAGGCTCAGCTGAATTGTTCAACGGGGAACATTTTAATGATTAGGAAGACATTTTATCGTTCAGTTTACAATTGCCTTCTTAAAGTTTCACAAAGGCAGGGAGTTTGGCAATTAAAGCAGCGTAGCCTATCCTGGTGTTGCTACAACTTGAAACACCATCCCAGCCTGGCCACAGTGACCCCTGGGCACTGGCAGGTGTATCTCTCAGTGGCGGCGCCTCTCTCGGATGTCCCAGCTGCCTGGTCCTGGTCTGATTAGCCAGGCATCTACCAGTCCAGAAGAGCTTGTGAGTTGTCTTCACTGTTTGTGCCATTGCTGCTGATTCTTGCGTAGTTGTCACCAGAAAACCTTCAGTTAGCCAAACCGATCACTGCTTGTTTAATGTTTTAAGTTATCTGTGTTTTGCCAGGGGTTTTCAAATCACAACAGGGCAGGAAGAAAGTAGTTTTTAATTTTTCAATGTTGTGAATGTCGATTCCTCATTCTCATCTGTGTTACTGAGGGATGAAAGTTCCTTGTTAACAAAAATGAAAATGTTGGATCTCTGCAACGTGGTGTCATAACGGGGTGCAGACAGAAAGCACAGTTACCTCTGAACCTTCTTTTATTATCCAAAGCCTGCAACGGGACAATGACAGTCTTCATGGTCAGCCATACAAATTACATTCCCATTACTTACCTGTTTTCAAATATTTCCTGTTAATAGCCCAGCACAGTGTGCTGGCAGTTATTTTCAGTTGTCAGGGAGCCACAAACCAGCTGGAGGTACTCTCTCCGCTTTCAGATGAAGAGAGTGTTTTGTTTTCAGGGTTAGTATAACTTGTCTCATCTGTATCTCACGGCAGTGAAGGCCTTGGAGTGAGATCCCAACCTTGTTGCAGACCAGTGACCCGCAGAACTGGCCAAGTAAGAGATGTTGGTGGTCACCTGGGGTGTACACTACAGTGTTGACACCCTGTGCAGGGTTTGTGTGTGTGTCACCACCCCCCCAAGAAACCTCAGCCTCTAAAAGGGAATTGCCCAGCTTTGAGAGCTGATGGGTTTTGGTTGTCACTCGAGGAAGGTTGTCTGCCTGCGGTCTGTATGATTGCTTTCTTCTCTTTCTTGAATCACATATGTGCTTCCTGTTCCTTATATGTAACTATTTAAAGCCAGCATATTTTGTAGTTTGGTGTTAAGAAATACAGTCTGTGGTTTTCCAGTGGAATTTAGGTTAGGAAAACAAAAACTGTAGTTTTAGAAGGTGATTAAGTAGATAATGCTAATAGACTTTTGAATAGAAATAGTTGAATAGAATTTTGGGACTTTTTTTCCCCTTGATGTATATTGGATAATTTTGAAAAAAAAGTAGTAGCTCTGGCTAAGGCACTGTAGTGTGTATGTTTCAGAAGATTTGGTTGGTCCTTTTGATGCACTATGGCAGCGTATTCTATAATCTACATCTATAATTTTAGTATAGATGTTCTTCTGCAAATGAAAACAGGCTTATTAATTGTTTTATTTGACTCATGTCATTTTGTCAGAAGCCAGTAATATAAAAGCCAGTTAACTGTGATTTTTTTGCCTAGGGCAGCGGGTTCTGTGTGTCACTGGCAGCCGGCATTGCATGGGAGCATCCTGTTTGGGGAGTGTAATCTCCTGCTGCTTTCACAGAGGCAGATTCAGATAGATTCCCCCAATAAAAAGTATACTACCTGACAGGTAAACATGGTGGTGGTAGGCATCCGTTCAGAGTGGTGTCAGATGTCATTATGATGAAGCATAAACTGTGGTGATCAATGCTCTTATTTAGAATTGATTAGGACTTAGTTTTCTATAATAATATGATCTAAGATGACAGATGAAAGGAGTAACACAGGAGGTATTCCAGCTGTAAAGAAGATGGTACCACTAAAGTTATCCCTCTTACATATTTATGTATGCATTCTTGCTACTGAATTGTAGAATGGCAGGTTTGTTGGATGGACGGTGAGATGGGTGGAGGGACTGGCTGTATGGCTCAATGTCTAAGTAGAAACTGGTAACGAGTGGTGTCCCTCCAGTGTCCGTACTGGGACCAGTACTATTTACTGTATCATCAGCGACATAGAGAGGGGGATTGAGTGCACCCTCCGCAAGTTTGCAGGTGACACCGAGCCGGGTGATGCAGGGGATTCACTTTGCAGAGGGAAGGGATGCCATCCAGAGGGGCCATGGCAGGCTGGAGGAGTGGGCCGGCACGAGCCTCAGGAAGTTCAACAAGGTCAAGTGCAAGGTCCTGCCCGGGGGTCAGGGCAGTGCCCAGTATCGGCAGAGGCTGGGGCCAGCTAGGTTGAGATCAGCCCCGCAGAGAAGCACTTGGGGATCCTGGTGGACGAAGACTCAGGCGTGAGTCGGCACCGTGCGCTGGCAGCCCAGAAATCCAGCCGTGTCCTGGGCTGCATTGAGCACGCGTGGCCAGCGGGGCGAGGGAGGGGATTCTGCCCCTCTGCTCCGCTCTGGTCAGAGCCCACGTGCAGCACTGCCTCCAGCTCGGGGGCCCAGCGCCGGCCAGACTGGAGCTGTTGGAGCGGGGCCAGAGGAGCCCACGACAGCGACTGGAGGGCTGGGACCCCTCTGCTGGGAAGAAAGGCTGAGAGAGCCGGGGGGTTCAGCTGGAGAAGAGAAGGCTCCGGGGAGCCCTGGCTGCGGCCTCTCGGAGTGTAAAGGGGGAGCATAAGAGACAGGGAAAGGCTTTTTACTGGGGCCTGTGGTGACAGGACAAGGGAGAGGGCGGGTGTAGGTTGGGTGTGAGGAAGAACCTTTTCTACCCTGACAGATTTGCCCAGAGAAACTGTGGCTGCCCCCTCCCTGGAAGGGTTCAAGGCCAGGTTGGACAGGGCTTTGGGCAACCTGGGCTGGTGGAAGGTGGCCCTGCCCGGGGCAGGGGGTGGCACTGCATGGGCTCTGAGGTCCCTTCCCACCCAAATCATGCTATAACTCAAAACCTTGGTTGTCCTATATTTTTTTTATTTGCCTGAAATCTTCAAAAATCTGAGGTGATTATTGGAATTGGGCAGACCTTTATTTTCCAGATGAAGCATTTGAATATACTCTGAGGAGTTTTCGGGGAGGCTGGGAAGGAAACTGTATACATATTAATACTCTATAAAGAAAGTACGCTGTGAAATGAGGGAAATACAGCACAACTTCTACTTCCTCATGCTGTATTTAATCTTGATCCCTTTTCTGTGCTGCAAAAAAATAGTATTTTCTGTAGCTGTTAGACTTTTGTAGTGTTTTAGAGAAGACTTCTCTTGCATCGGTCATTCTTTTCAGTGGAGCTTTTTTGTCTTTTAAACCTGTAATTGTTTTACACTTGTAAAATGGAAATAGTTATTGATTTTTCTGATGATCCCAATTAAGTGGTTCATCTCCTGAATACCTTTAGGACAAAAGTGTGTGACAAATTAGTTTAAAAAGCTGTGATCCTGTAGATGCAAGCTTGGTTGCCAAGCCCAGGTTTTATTTTCCCTCTTGTGTATCTGATTTTTGCCATTGGAACTGTTGGAGCTAGAGCTTTGTCCTGTTCCCTTTGTTACATGCCCCTTTTTAATTGATTTACTTTATGTAAAAATGCTTTCTAGACAGTGTCAGCCTTTTTGTAGAATTTGATAATTTACTGGAATTTTTTTCCTCCTGGAACACAAATGGCAAAAGTTGCCTTGTGATAACATTTGCTTATAGGTGAGAGCTGGTGTAAAGGACAGCGTTAGAGTGCAGGAGGATGCCGCTAAGGGAGGCGGGAGTCAGAGCAGTGTGCATTCATAGCATGGATTGCGAGAATGTTTTCTACAATAATGTTATTTTCAGTAAAGTCTCTGCCTGTAATGAAGAGGCAAATTAATAGAGATCGGTTGAATGGAAGGAAATAATGGCAAGCGTATGTTTTGGTTTTATTCATCTAATTAAAAGATCGGTAAATAACAATAAGCAACTTGGGTCTTGTGTTCAGATTCATAGTTTGTGTCAATGACATTGGTATTTAAATACTGATTTAAAAGTAAAGAACAGGAAACAGCTTTACACATAGGGTAAATGTTTTGTATTATTTCTGCAAACAAGCAATACAGTAGTGTTTATTTTAAAGATTTGTGTTTGTTACGTGCTGTATAATACATCACGGCTGACGGGGAAAAGCTTGTCTTGCTGACATTTGCTTCAAAACTTAGAGCTTCAGCATCCCAATGGTTTGTAAAAATCACAGCGTTCTCCACTAGCATGTTAACGACTGGCTGGTGAACCAGCTTCTGCATGGATGTGTTACCTATATTCAGACTTAGAATTGGAAAATAAATTCTCATGTGTAAATTTGACTTTTTTTGCTTAATATACTTCTTAGTGGTTTTCCTCCAAAAGACAAACTGTCCAATGAAGTGGCTGGTTGCATGTGCACCTCTTTGGTATAACATGAAGGTGAATCCTGCCGAGACCTGGTATCAGGCTGTGCCGACTGGGTCTCTGCTCCTCGTGCAGTGACACGTCCTACAAACCTTCTGACATTACCCCTACGTTCTAGTCCATGGACAGGCCCACAGGACTTGCTGTGGTCTGCAGGTTATCGTGTTTGTGAGGCTTTTCATATCAGGTCTCCAGATTAAAAGGATTTAGCTTTAGGATTCTGTCTAAGGGCAGGTTTTAATAAAATCCAAGTTTAGGACATATGTCCCAAGATGCTCTTTCATGACTGAGCACAGACTGTGTTGAGCTTTTCTCATGCTGAAGCTTGACAGTAAATGCTGACCTAATGGAAAGGGTGTCCTGGGGGAAGTTGAGGACCACATCCCCCTCCTGCTGCTCCCCTGGGTTGCATATTTCTTTTTAACAGAACTACAGAGTATTTATTTTGTTCTGGTGACCTCTTTGTAGTAGATCAATAGCAGAAAAATGCAGTCATGTTGTGTGGATGCTTGTGTCCCGTGGCAGTAGCAGGCGAGATGGAGATCCGTGTCCTGAAGACAAACACTTCAGCTGGCCAGCTTTGGAATGTTGGGGTGTGTTTGTTCAGTTTGTGAGCTCTGAGAAATGTTTGAAAGTGTCTACAATTCCTTGTATCGTCTGGGAGGGGCAGTAGCTTGTGTGGTGTATCTCTAACAGGCTGGTTAGTTGTGTGGAGCTGGGAGCAGACTTTCAGAAGTAGCTTTGTGTGTGTGTCATCAATATATAGAGTCATTTGGGGCAGTGCTGCTGTTTGACTTCGCTGGCTTCCTAATGCAATCAGTGCTAATTGGCCTTCTGCAGGTTCTTGGAGGTAATCTCATTGTGTTGTCGGTAGAAAAAACTTTATCCCTACTTCTGCGAGGTAAATCTTGGTTTTAGAGTAGCTTTTGACTGTGCTGTTGCTCAGGCCTGCCTGTGGCACTGCGGTGAAGCCCCCCAGGAGTGGCGCCGTGGGAGGTGCAGAGGTGTTTGCAGGCTGCTGGAGGCCGGGGGGCATTGTGAACCGAGCTTTTCCTTACCGGAACATCGCACAAACTGCAAGAAGCAGAGCTCTTTCACGGACCATTAATGAAAGTAAAGTGTTTCAGCCTCCTTCCATGTAATGTAAGGTGTGAAAGGATACTTTGCATTAACTATAATCTGTGAGGGAAGGGGACTTTTGTAATGTGGCAAGTCGTGAAACTACTGTATAATACATGATTTACATTCAGAAGAAAATCCCCTTATTAGTAATTTGCACTTTAAAATTAAAGGAATGCTTCCGTGCTGTATTTGACTTACATATGAGACTTGCTTAACCAGATTATTAAATATCGGTGTTCATCTGTTTTTAAATAGTATCAAACAGTTTACTTAGACTTCAGGGGATGTAGACTATCAGTTTGAAAAATAATACAGTTGCTCAATAGAATCCTTTTCTATCATTAACAAAAAGATAACTGTGGATGCAAACATCACTGCTATACTATCCCATGGTGACATAGGATAGATTTCAGAGTATCGTCTTTATAGAAAATGTTTCCAGATTTTAATAATACAGAAACATTGTGTGCAGAACTTGTATTTCCCATGTCGTTTCTGGAGCATTATGTTCCAAAAATCTTTTACAAAGGCTGAGGTTTGGTACCTTTGCCCAAGAAATATAACAAAGACTGAAATCAGGGAAGGTGAAGTAGCACATCTCTACCCTCAGCTGGTTTGACATAATAAACTTTAGGGTTTTGAATACAGAAGTCAGAACAGCATAGCTTGGGATTTGCAGTTCTGCAGGTAGAAAGGTTAGGATACGGTATTTTCCAGTCTACCTTGTTTATAGATGAAACTGAAGACTGACTTTATAGGCACTGATTTTGTTAGATTGTGGCAATATAAGTAGACACATAAATTTTAATTGCAGGAGGAATAAAATCCACAAATGCTTATACATGTTTTTCCTTTTATAACAGGTGATAAATCAATATTTGCATGAATCACTGATTTAAAGAACCATTAAATTCCCACTTTAATCTTCTGATAGTTTATTCCACTAAGAAAGAGTCAAAATAAGAAACATGATTGTGATGAAACAGTGATTGTTTCAGAATTAATCCACACCCGTTTTTTAACATCAAGAATGCTTTTCTTTTTATTTTGAAATTTCAGGAGCTCCAATTTCAAAGACTTACCAGAGAACTGGAAGTGGAAAGGCAAATTGTGGCTAATCAGCTAGAAAGATGTAGGCTTGGAGCAGAATCACCAAGTATCGCCAGCACAAGGTACAAATCCTGATGACTTACTTTGATATGTCCCATAAATTAAAGGGCTTTTTAGTGGTGCTTATGTACTACATAACTATATTTTCACTGATAGCCGTTCACCTTTCATTAATATGTGAAGTATTAAAAAAAATGCAGATTTACTGTGCAGAGTTACGGGACAGTTTGAAGAGCCCTCTAATCATTGATTGCATTTTCAATAGAGTTTATGTGAAGCTTTAATTTTTCTTTAGATATGTTCAATTTTACTTTTAAGATTCATCCAGAGGAATGTGGTAGACAACACATATTTGCTTTCAAAGTAACAGTGCTAGTTAAATGCAGTTATCCAATTTCGGGTTGGTTTTTTTTTTTTTTTTCCCCAGAATTAACTCTCTAGTTTCATCCAGCTTTTCTGAAATACTGTTGTTACATTTGTTTTCAGGGAACCTCTTGATATGTGTATTGTTGGCATATTTAAGTAGCCTGAAACATAGCTAATATATTTCACATACAGTGACAATAACTCTAACAAAGCATTTTGTTATTATTTCAGCTGTAACTAGTATTCTGAATATTTATGGTTTTTTAAATTTCTTAGCAAACTTTTTAACTCTAAATGTGTTGAGGCACTCATTCATCTCAAGTATATCAAATGATTGGTAGCTCTTGAATCTGAAAGCTTTGATAACTGTTCTCCTACAAAATGTTTATGATACCTGCATTTCGGGTTACAGCAAACTTTGTGTTGGCATGTATGTGGAGAGTATGCTCTGAACATTATTATTTCATGCCTTAAGTACTGCTTGTTTCTATATTCTTTCAGCAATAAACTTGGGTATCATTCTGAAATGTTTCCTCCTGTGGCCGTAATAAATATTTTTGCAAGTTAAATAGAAAGTTATTCCTAGAAAAACTTTCTTAACAAGAGGTGATTTTTTAAAAAATAAATTTAAGAAAATTCAGTGTACCAGCTAATTCAGTTGTTTTTATACTTCAGACCACTTGACCTGAGTTGTCATTTGGCAGTATTGTTACTAGCATGAGAACTTTTGTGTAAGAAACTTTGAAATATTCAGAAATATTCCTTGGACAAGATGACCATTTTATACTCTTCATAGTTGCTTGTCTTCCCACTAGATTCACATATTTCTCCAGCTGTTGCTCAGATTTTGTTTTCAAAGCTAAAAAACTTACATTCCTGTGGAAGAATAAGTAAAAAGCTTCAGTTATTTTATGCTTCCAACCATCTTTCATCCAGTCTTGAATGTCCATTGTCAGCAAATTTGCCTGAGTAATACGAAGGAAAAGGTTCTTCTACATCCCAAGTCCAGAGAATTTCATGTACAAAGAATGCCAGAGTTAGGTTATCCCTCAAATAATATTGTGTAGTTTTTGAAAAAATATACAATTACTAGTATCTACACAATAAATTGGCTCCTGTACTTCTGTCAAATACTATCATTTACCAAGATGGAAAACAAAATTTGGAGTCATGGAGTAATTTCTTCTTTTGATTGCTTCCTTATGTTTATGATGTTTAAATGATGTTTATTTGTATAAAAAAACAAAGGTGATGAAAGTTTAGGGGGAGAAAATAATAGCAGCTAAGTTGATTTGTAGTATACTTTGGTACATTTGTGTATCTGCTCATCAAGCCCTTATTTTCTGGGCCATAAATTTTCCGTGGTTATTAATGAAATATTTTACACATGTAAAATAAAAACCTAATTATATTCTTATTTCTTACAGATACCTTTCTAGTCTGACCACTATTCTTATTTTTCTAAATTTTCTTATCCCAGTTGAGTCTGGTCCTGTAGATGAGAATGCTGTGCTACATTGCTTTTTACTGAGGGACACGGGATTTAAACTTGGTTTAGACAATATGTTCTGAGATGTGTGTGTCCTTGGTTAACCTTTTTACTTACTCTTTAATGTGGATATCCCTTTTAAGAGATGTGTGACAAGCTGGAAAGAAAAAGAGTAAATCTGTATTTGAATTAGATTCTTTCATTTCTTCGCAACCAGTTGCTTCCATTGTAGTTAGAAGAGTTGTTGAAAAAAATCAGGGTAAACCAATCTTTTAGAGCAGTATCACAGCAGACACAAATATAGCAGCAAAACTTACAGCCATAAAAAGGTACCCGTGTTTCCCCACCTAGATGATGTAAATGTTTTGCTAAGGCTGACAAGACATTAAACAAACACAAAGAGGGCATGGAAACACTGCGGTGTTGAGAGATTGGCCCTGGGCAGCTAACAGCCTGCTCCCAGGAACACAGAGAGGTTGAGCACTGGGAGAGCAACATGGTGTTTCTCCTGGACAGGTGTAAGAATTGCCCAACAGAATCTTGTATTAAAAAGCACCAACCAAAACAATGACACAAAATTTTAAAAAGCAAGCAGAACTAAAGCATAAGATCTATACACATTTTTATCCTTTGTTCAAGTTTTCCGTCCCTGAGGAAATGAATGAAGCTTTGTTTCAAAGATAGTGCTTTAATCTCCTTTAATGTGGTAAAACATTCGGGAGCGTTTCATTTCAGAGGTCTGGCTGTGAAGTTTTGTTGACCTCAGTGCTTGTGGCAGGGCCTCTGATTTACCCACTTCTAAACTGGATTCCTGCAAGCCAGCGTTGGCCTGGAGGGGGTGCTGCTTTGCAGATCAGATGCTGACATGAGTCACAGGTGCTTTGGGGGCAGCATATGCCTGTCCACAGGCTGTAATTTGGCTCTCAAGCTTTCAGTTTCAAAGAGGACAGAGGCTGTGGGAGAACGTGCCATGGGTAAATGGCTCACCCATTCTGCTTTCAGGAAATTTTCTTACAAGGCAGCTTCCAAACCATGAAACTTTGTGCAGAAATGGATCTGTAAATCCGGTGCTGCAGCTTAGCCTTTGACTGAGATGAGAATTTCACAATCCTTAGGAAGATAATTTTGGTGTTTTGTAGACAGATAAAAGGAAGGGGCTACAAGCTGTCCCGTGTGTCTGTCACAGCAGGTCGCCCAGGGGAGGCTGCGGAAACGGCTGCTGAGGGAGGGGGGAAAGGCCACCTCTGCCTTCAGCGGTCACCACCTCGGGCGTGCCTGAGGGGACCCCATTCCAGAAGCGTGGCTCTTCTGCTGCTGCTAGCCCTGCAGAGAAGCGTGTGCTGCTTTGTAGAGATGAACAAAGCCAAGCAAACAGGAGGCACTTGCGGTTTGGGTTGTGGCCCACCTCTAGTCCAGCTCTGCTGTAAGTGCAGGCAGCACAGGAGTGGCTGGCTTGCTCTCTTCAGAGGAGTGGGGTGGGGAGAGAACAAGAGCAGATCTGCAGATCCTGAGTGCCTGTAGTGTAATGAGTGGAGAAGGAAGCACTGGATCAGCTGCAGCCCTGGATTCCCATACAGCTTTATTTTTGTATACCTGTAGGTTACTTGCCTGTTGAAATTCTTTTCATAATTATTTTCATAAATGGGTGTTGTGCTCAGCAGTTCTAGATATTTCATGGCATCCCATACACCTTAAATCTACCGAAGAGACTGAAATGAATCATGATTAGTGTTATGTGGCAGTATTAAATATTTTTACCTATGTTATACACTACAAGATCGGAGATGAGAGACTGGGAAAAATAACGTGAGGTTTCAGCTGTATCTTCTTTTGTTTCATGCTATAACATGCACAGGTTTCTGTGAAGAAGCCACTGGCAGTTCAGCCTCCCATACAAACCGTGCTGCAGCTAACTCGGCGTCCACAGCATTACTGCTTCAGTTGGATTCAGTTCCGGGCTGCCAGGCGTGTTGGAGCATGTACTGTTGCGGGGAGAGATCAGTCTGTCAGGGGTCGGTGGTCAGACTCGCTTTATAAAACCGCTCAGGTGGGAGCTGGCTGCGGAACTTGCAGGCGACTGGTGCTTTTTGTGAGTTCTCTCTTCTGCGTAACTTGTGAAAACTGAGTGGTGTTGGGAACCAGAAGGCTTGTACTTAGTAATTTAGTTGTAAAATACTGCACTCAAAATAACAGCTTGTCAGAAACACTTTAACAGAAGTACATAAATGGCACACTAGGCTTCATCAGAATGCACACCCTTTTGGCAGTACAGTAAATGATGAAAAAAATAACACTTCAAGTACTAAATGGTCAGTCTGAGTAATAATGTGGCTACCTGCAGTTTTCTGAGTTTTGTACAAGTAAATGTATCTCTTAGCTACTAGGAAGGTTTGTTTTTTTGTTTTTTTCCCAACTGTGCACTTTCTGTAATAGTAGAATATACTCCAAAGTGATTCAGTAAAATAATGCTCTCCGTGATTGAACACTGTAAATTTGCTGTGAGCTGAACATGTATTGCATTTCATGGTCATGCAGTTTTTTTCTCTTACAATGGGAGAATGTTTACAGAGTGTAAACAGAGCAAGTAGTTCTGCCTGAGCGCCGGCCTGCGGTCGTGTGGAGCTGTGTAACTTTTGTTCAACTTGAGGAGCAGTAACGTGCGAGACACCTCCGCAGCGCGCGCCCCCCCCACGCTTGGGGCGTTCCGCGGCGTGCGGCAGCAAGTTCGTCCTGGCAAGGCTGTTCACAGGGACCTGGTCTGGGTGTAATTACCCTTACAGAGACCAGTTTAATTTTGTTCCTATGACATATCAAATATGTCAGTGTTTTCAAAAGGTATATTTGAAATTCACCGCATATATTGCATTATATGATGTCATCAAACTTTCATGACAAATTATAAGCTCCATGAAAATCATCTTTAGAATCAGTATTTGCTTTTGGGGCAGGAAAAGGGAAGGAATCACAGTAATTTAAGCTATTTATTCACTTATTTACACTAATATTACACTTACTGAAATTGGAAAACAAATCAGAGGCTTACATTAAATTTAAAATTCATTAAGAAAAGATATACTCAGTTTCTTTTGCAGAGCTTCAGTGTACACTAAAAGGAGGGCTAAAATGTATTTGAGGGAATTCAGCTGAGTAATGAATAATTTTAAATCAAGGTCTCCGAGTTGATCATCATAGAGGATGGAAGAGTATTTTGGACCAGATATGAATAGGCCATTTATCCTAACGATTTAGAAGAAAACAATTACATCCGTTGTTAATGGCTCACTAGGGCCTACTTGCCGCGTTAGGTAAGATAACTGGTCATCAGGTCACCTGACAGCTGCTGATGCCAAACATTTGGGGCAGGTCGCTGTCTCTGTTGCAGAATGTAGAAATCTCCAGTTAGAAACTGGTCCGTACTATGATTGGTTTAGGCGTTACAGTTCTTACTGAGCATATTATAAATCCTTAATCTAGATGTAGAGATTCTGTTCTCGATATTACCAATAATTGTATGTAAAGATTTGGGGTTTATTTTGTTATGTTTTAGACTGTAATGATACCTTGTGGCGCTAATTTTAGACCTTGAGAGTGAACTGTGTTAGGTTTGTTCTCCTGCTCTTTGAAACAGTCTCATTGAGTGTCTCTTCCTCAGTCTTTACTATTTGGTCGAACTTTGAAATGCCCTTACTTGAGAATTGTCTTGGGAAATTAACTTATTTTTTTCTTATCTTTTATTTCTGCTAATTTCCGGGGGGGGGGGGGGG
>NW_020799107.1:38002557-38006041 GCF_003259725.1 Athene cunicularia
GGGGGGGCGGGAGAGAAAAACCAGAAAAACAAGAACAGAACCATTGGTCTATAATGTCAGTGAATTTCCAGGATTTTTCCATGTTTTCTTCACAGCCTGGTTTGAGTTTGCTCTTTTGACTGTACCTACGTGTTAGACAGAAGTATCCATTGATGTGTCTCCTGGTTTATATAGTTTCTTGCTTGCTTGCTTCAGTCTTTGGGCAGTCCCAGGAATGTAAATATAGTAAGAATCCTGCTTCTAGGTAGTTTCATTGGTGACTAAGGTGGGCATGCAACCTCTGAGGTGTATGCAGTATGGTTGGGTATTTCCTAGGTTGTAGTTTTATCACGACTTCAGGAAGCATTATAGGGTCCCTACTACAACTCTTAGAGCCTCGAGAGTCACCAGTCTATCCATCATTTTAATAAGGCTGTTGAAAATGTTTACCTTGGTGAGTGAGGGATCAAAAGCACTTACCCTGAGCTGCAGAAGGTTATTCCAGGTCTGATGCTGCATGCTGTGGCTCTCCTTTGGCACTTCAACTGTGCCGCTCAGGCAGCATCAGCTTTGTTTGTGATGACAGGGTGTGCTATCATTTGTCTTGAGTCCACAGAAATTTAGAAATGCTTATTTTTTGCTTGTACACATCAAAGATGAGTGAAACTTGCAAAGTTTCTTGTTATAGCTCCAGTGTTCATTTTTCTGTTTACCCAGACTGTAAGCCTTCCTGAAATTCTGTCAAAGCTTTTGAGTGCCAGTAGAATGGAGGAATTTGGGGGGTTTTATGCTGTTTGTTGATGTTCAAATAGGAAAAAAAGTAGCTTACTGATGAGTTGCTCTGGTGATAAATTGATGATTTAATACTAACTTCAGCTGCGTATGTAGATACTTATTCTCTTGCCCAACAGCAGACTGGGCTATGAAATAGGATTGTTCTTTCTAGGGTGAGCGGCTGTGGGTGCCCGCTGGGTTATGGCAACTGCTCCTGCTGCACCATGAGCTACAATAACACTGGCAGGGCTGTCAGTTTTCCGAAGATAGCCAACCGTGCCACGTGCCTGCATCCTGAGCAGCTGCTCCGTGGGAGCATGGAGGAGGCTGGTGGCAGGCGGTGCCCCCTCGCAGCGGTGACCACTGCTGGGCGGCGCAGGACCGTGGGGGTTTGGCGGGCCCTGGAGCGGGTGTTGCCATGCCCCGCTGTTCTGCATGGCTGTGCTGCGGGGGTCTGTCTCTCCTCAGCCCTCAGTTTCAAACACAGATTGCATCCCTCAGTAGGAGTGACCGCATCGAGTCTAGTATTGCAGTGGTGCTCTCTCAAGTCAGACCCAGCACATTAGCACCTGCCGGTGCCAGCTGGAAACCTCTGGTGAGCCGGAGCACCACTTGCTCTGGGGCAGAGCCGTTTGGTTTCTCTGTGTGGGACATAAGGTGGCTGTGGTGCTTCGTGCGGCGTCCAGCGGAGTGGTACAGGAGTTAGGCCTGTTGTGAAATCAAGAAGACAGCTGTTAGAGAAGTCAAAGACTGAAAATTGCCTCATTTAGTTAAAACATTTGTGAAAACTTCCGCTAACCTGTATCAACAAGAAAAGTAAAAATGTGAAATCTCCTTGCATGGATTCTGATAGCTGCTAGTTGCTTGTAATGTGTATTACAAGTTTATGGAGTTTAATATATGCCATTTTATTAGAAAAATCCCCCTATACCAAAAATTTAGTTATACAAAGCAGTAAGCCTTCATACCGCGTATAATTGTAACTGTGTTCTTGATGTAGATCTTTAAAGGGGAAAATAAAGGACAAGCAGAACAATACATTCAGTCTTACCAGGCGCTTAAGTTTTGGCTGGCAGCTCTGCCTGAGCAGCAAGCACGAATCCCTGTCAATAAACCATTTGCTACTGGGTGCCTGACAGAACAGATGTATTCCAGTGAGGAAAGCGTAGCCGAGCAGTAAACTAAAATACTAAAGGAATATGTGTGACATACATACATTTTCAAGAGAATTATATATTTAGCTTTCTACAGCTTCTCACCATTTTAGAAATATTTAATAAATAATACTTAATTTTTTCAGCTGTTGCCTGTTTTTGATTACAACAGCGGTTTATTCAAGCAGTTAAGATAGGCACTATTTTTCGCTAATCACTACTTTTCTCTCAAGTGGTACTGTTTAAATCAGAAATACTTTTCATCTTATGGAGTGCTTGCTAAGATAATAGGCTTAGGCTGTTTCATGTCATATAATACCTGCAAAAGACACGTGTAGACCAAGAATTTAAGTTAGCTGTCCAGTCTAGAAACTGCAGATCATAGTTGTGTTTACATAATTTTTAAAAAATACCACTATGCTAAAGACATCTTAACAAAAATTAGAAATCTGCAGGTTTTGCAAATTTTAATACTGTTCCTGTAGCCTTGCTATCCCACACACAGGCACAGCCAGAGACCCAGCCGTGACCTCGACTGGCCAGTTCTGCCATTAGAGCCTGGCGCAGTCCCTGAGCTGCTGTAGCCATTTGACTGAGACAAATCCTGACATCCTCTTCTGACTTGGAAATCCAAAGCGGGAAAGTGTTTATTTGAGAGCTGTCAGCTGAAGAATGTAAAATGGTACTAGTGATGCTTTGTATGTTTTGTCTCTGAATCACTTCATACGAAACCTTTTCCACTGATCAGATGTAACCCCAAGCACAAACCCAGGCTGGGCAAGGAGGGGATGAGAGCAGCGCCCAGGAGGAGGACTTGGGGGCTTGGGGGATGGAAAACTGCCTGTGAGCCAACAACCTGGGCTGGGTTGCACCCAGAGCAGGGTGAGCACAGGGAGAGGGGGGGATTCTCCCCCTCTGCTCCGCTCTGGGAGACCCCCCTGCAGGGCTGGGTCCAGCTCTGGGGCACCAACAGCAGAAGGACACGGACCTGTTCCAGCGGGGCCAGAGGAGGCCACGGAGATGCTGGGGGGGCTGGAGCCCACCTGTGAGGACAGGCTGGGAGAGTTGGGGGGTTCAGCTGGAGAAGAGAAGGCTCCGGGGAGACCTTAGAGCGGCCCCCCAGGGCTGAAAGGGGCTGCAGGAAAGGGGGGGGGACAACTCATCATCAGGGGGAGGGATAGGACGAGGGGGAACGGGGTTAAACTGACAGAGGGAGATTTAGATGAGATCTAAGGCAGAAATTCTCCCCTGTGAGGGGGGTGAGGCCCTGGCACAGGCTGCCCAGAGAAGCTGTGGCTGCCCCCTCCCTGGAAGGGCTCAAGGCCAGGTTGGACGGGGCTTTGGGCACCCTGGGCTAGTGGAAGGTGGCCCTGCCTGGGGCAGGGGGTGGCACTGCATGGGCTGTAAGGTCCCTTCCCACCCAAACCAGTCTGTGATATGAATTTTTTTTTTTTCTCCAGATTAGCAGCTGGTTCAGTTTCGTGTCTAAGACTAAAGCTTTAAGATAAAGAAGAAAAGGAAAAGGTGTGAAATTAAGACAGGGATAAACCAAACAAAGTGGGGGGGGGGGGGGGGGG
>NW_020799107.1:38006091-38052053 GCF_003259725.1 Athene cunicularia
GGGGGGGGGGGGGGGGGACCACGGACAGACGACAAAACAAAAAAATCCAGATACTTAGGAAATACAAAAGAAAAAAAAACAAAGGATTAAAAAAAAAAAGGGTGAATAGATTGACTTCAGCAGTTTGTATGCATCCTTAGTCTTCAGTTAACAAAAATTCGTGTTACTGGCTAAAATGTAGTGCTTAAGTGTATGTGTGTTATATGCATTTAGTGTAGAATTATGTTTTATTTCACTTATTCTTTGTGCTCTTGTGAAGCAGATTGAGAAGGGAAGAGAAAATTCTTTTCATGTACATGACTGTATGTGATAGCTTCTGTGTGCTTTCCTTCCATAGCATTTAAAAATAGCTGCTATGCTATAATAATATTTATCTCTAACTTCTTTAACTAAAAATTATATACATCATACCAAACTGTTCTGAAAGAAAAATATAATTTCTGCATGTCTACCCTACTAACCTAATTTTTTTCCGAGGGTAATCATGGGCTAAAATGAAGTATTTTTAGCAGTGCAGTGCACCACATATGGGCTCTCTAGCTTATCACATGTTCATATTGGGAAGAGGCAGTGTAACGGCTGGTTGTGGGCAGCAGCTTCTCACTGGTGGTGCAGTCAGTATTTGGCCACACTTGTGTTTTAAACAGTGGAATAAAATGCATTAGGCTTACTTACCAAAGCTGAAAGACTTAGTAACTTCAAAACATTTCATCTGTAAGATGACAAAACCAGATGATTAAGTCAGTGGGTGATAGATGCTGGACTTTTGCTAAATAATGCAATAAGAATTGAGTTAAATTCTTAAGCAGTTTAGCTGTTCATGAAGTAGCTTTCTACTTGTGACCCGTATTCAGAACAGCCTTTGTTGTTTGCAAGTCCCTGTACATGTAAAGAAAGCTCAGTCAGCCAGATGTGTTGGGTAGAGATGCATTTGGGGTTTTTGGTCATCTTGTGTATGTCAGAGTAAAGCATTTCTGTATGCTTTGCACTCGTTAACTTTGCTAGCACCACAGAACGATGTAATCTCATTATAAGGAATTGAGTTTCCAAAAAATTTAAGGAATAAAGTAAATGTTAAGAGTGTAAAACTTGATGTTCAGGTAGCATGAGAATTCTGGGCCCAGTGTTCACAGTATCTGTCAAATAATCTTCATATTTCTTCATTTCAGTGGAGCAAAGCATTAATGAATAGGCTAACAGTAACTGATTAAAGAACCCATTATATTCAAGTTTGCTCAGTGAAGAGTAAAGAATATACTCTGTAAAGAATTTATGTAGATTAACTAACATTCAGAACTCAGCTTTCAATAGTTAAAATTCACTCCATTTTGTACAGATTCTTTTGAATTCCACACCAGTTTCGGTACAGATTTCCTCATTAATTTTTAACAATAGAAATATTTTTAAAGGTTTCATCAAAATAGTACAAGGTTCAGTTTGCAAGCAAAAACACAGTAAAGTTGCACAGAATTTGCTTTAATATGTAGTTACAATCCCCAACATACGCCAAAGAAACCTCCTGGAGTTAATGCACTAGTTGGAGTCAGTGGTAGCATACTAGAAATTATAAATGTTTTTACCTTTTTATTTAAATTGAATGAAGCGTAGCCCAGGGCTGTGCAGACACTGAGGCTTGGTGGTCTTGGCAGTGCATACGGCTCTGGAATGGCCAGGTGCTGGTAGTACAGTTCCTCTGCTGCCACATTCCAACTGTCTCTAGGTACTTGTAGCTTTTCACAGAGCTGTCCAGCTCATGCACCATGTTCACTTCGGCTGTTCTTCCGTGGAAAAAGCTGTAATGTTTTAAGAAATAACCATCTGTAGCCGTTCATTATCTCCTGTTAGCTGGAGGCTATTACCTTCTTTCCTGAAATGCTTTAGCAGGTTCTGTCATGCAGAATCTGGGTTTGTTTAAATCCCATTTTAAACTGTACCACTAAAGGTAGTTTAAACTAATCCGCCTGACTTTGCGCTCGGGTGGAATGACAGAACTCACATGGTCACAGCACCTGAGGTTGGGAAGGTAGCTGCTGGTTGTTGTGGGGTAAGTTCCTAAACTATCCTAGTGAAACCCACAGGAGGACAGTCAGTTGAAAAGTTGCTTATCCTGTTGTGGCATGTAGTTTGATTTTGTTTATGTACTCACTTAGTGGTTCTGACATTGGGCTTGTGTTCCAGTACTACTGACTGACTACTTCTTTGTCTGCACTTAAGATAGTTGTGCTTCTGGGCTTGGACAAGATGGTTCCTCAGGAAAGAGAAAATATCTGTGAAAGTTCAGGCGTGCATCTGAATTTGATGGAGTCTGTGTCTGAGCACCCTTCTCTCCTGGTCCACTTCATGTATGTTCTAAAGGAAAGATTACAGTAGCACCCCTAAAGATTGTAAAACTAAAGTTGTAGACTGAGGGAAAGAATCACTGACATGTAGTAAAAATTCTATGACTACTAGATAGGAAATTGGCTTTCAGACACTTGAAGCCTGCATTTGAATCCTTTTTCTTTATATTTAATTGCAATTGTGGTTTAGTTTGCGCTGGTATACAAGTTTAGCACTCTTATATATATAAATGCTTTGTTTCCAAAAAAGGCTCCTAAATTATTGTTTCCATTTTAGAAAATACGTATCTAGTATTGTTCATGTTGCTGTGCTAAAGTTTTTGTAATTGATAGCCATGGTAGAAAGAAGTAGAATAAATAATACAAATTTAGAAATAGGTACATTCTATGCAAAAATCACAGGTTCATGCTGATACTTATATATCATAAAATCTGATGGACTTGACTATTTTTCCCTTAGATATCTTTTTGTTTGGAAAATAGCAGCTTATAATCATTGCAAAAGTGATTTAGTATTCAAAGTTTGATAGCTCATCTGTAGAGTGAGGAAATACTCTAGATATTTTTATGGAAAAATGTATCTATAATACATGGATGAATTTTGCATTTGTCTGCAGAGGTAGTTGTGCATCAATACTGTTATCAACACGTGTAAGAACATTGCTTTGTAGAAAAGACAAAATGGTTAAGATAGTTTGATATAAAATAGTTATTGGACAAATACAAGAGAAGTAGGGGTTTCCACTGATGATAAACACCTGCTTGATCTTGTGAAATAGTTGTTTCTTAAGGCATCTCTTTAACCTTGGCAATGTAAAATCTGTTACCTGTTTACACTTAGAGGTGTACATGTTCTGGTATGTCCAGTGGTTCCACTTCTCATCGTATGCAAAGGATCAGAATTCTCTCTGGAAAACTGGAAAGTGAAATAACAATGAAAGTTGTATGTTTGTTTCTGTTATTTTTTTTCAAACTGCTTTACATGTAGAAGCAAAATGCTCTGGAATTGTGATTCCCAAACTTCCTTTGCCTAGACCCTACTGTGAGCAGCGAATGCTTCTGCCTTTGAAGTGGCTTGTTTATGGCTAGTCATACAGCTCTGACTGTGAACAGTTGCTGTACTATTTTATTTACATCATTACAACTTAAGTAGGAGGTGTGTATCACAAATCGTGCTCTAACCTGTCCTGGTGCAGAGAGGTTACGCTGCTTGATAATTTGCCATACAGAAAGTTACAGGGAATTCCCTCCAAATAATACGAAATTAAAATCAGTAACCAACAATTTAGTTGTCAGGTGTAAAGTGCTGCAGAGTGTTATTTACATGGACTATTGAAACTTCTATCTGCTGGGCTTTTTTATATAATTTTGTATGCTTTGGTTAAAAACCAAAACAAAACAAAAAACCTAGTCAAATGGTTCATTTCTGTGATTTTTTTTTTTCTTTTTTCTTTCTGCAGCTCTACTGAGAAGTCATTTCCTTGGAGATCATCAGGTATTATCTTTTATGTGTACATTTTGGTTTAAGCCCAAAAAGCTTTATTTTCTTGGCATTCATTGCTTGTTTTGAAGTGAACTGAACATTAGCAGCAACGCTATGTATATTTTTCAAGTATCTTTTCTGAAGTATGACATTAATATCCTCTTTCTCACACATGAAGAGACTTGTGTGTTCCTCTGTTATTGTAAAAGGTTGTTTTGGCTTAGAAGTAGTTGCAGGTACTTTTCCTGAACGTTTTTGTGCCTTTGCATTTTTGTGTGATATGTGACCATAACAAAAGTCTCCTTTGCAGTTAACTCAGAAATACTTTTGAGTCTTCCCCTTGACAGGTAAGGCTTATGAAAAAATACTGTATGTTTATTTAAGCTTGAAAACTGGTTTTCTTTTTACAGATATTCTTACTCAACTGAGCAAATCTGCAATAGGTGAAGGTTTTCCTGAGAGTGCTTTTTCTATTTTTGTGTTTCAGGATAGCTTGAACTTTCTTTCTAAAACAAGAAACATTTGTCCTGTAGTACTTGTGCATCTACTCTTGAGTATATTGGGTGGAATGGATGGCACCGTATCTTCAAAGTGACGTTCAGGTGTCTGTTGAAATAATCCAGTCTGCCCTTCACAGATGAGAGCTTTTAGCTAGTTAGGTTTTTGCATCAGTTAAAACACGGACTTTTGACGAGTCGTCCCTCGGGCAGGGGTCCCCTCAGCAGGGGGTGTGTGCAGCAGCCCCCGCGCCAGAACCGCCCCAGCGGCGGGTCCCCCTGGGCGCTAGGCCCTGCCTCTCTCCTTCAGCCGGGTACTCCTGGCGGATGGCATGTTGAGCAGCACTGGTCTAACGTAATCAGAGTGCGATCTGCATTGTAGATAGCTCTGCGCAGTGCTAATACCATATCCTTGTGTAGGGATACCTGCAGCTTTAAGCTGTCTGGTTTCTGATGGACAGAGTAGCACATTGTGGTTATCCACTTGTTTACTCAAGGGTATTCATAATTATGATAATTATGACTATTTTAGGTAAATAAGTATCTCAAACTATCTACTTTTCCTTCCCCTTCCTGTTTTCTATTTTATTCAGAGACTAAGCTCTTAAAATTGTGTACCATTGTATTTGCACAGTTTCAGCTGCCATCACGGTATCGCCTCAGCTGAGATGAGGCACACACTAGCTTTTTTCCTTTTAAAGCTAATATTCCCAACAGCCTACTTTCCTTGGCATTTAAATTTTGCTAGTTATGGTGGTGCTTTTCAGATATTCTTTTAGCAATGCTTTAAAACCAAAGTCAAATTTGTTTTTTTCAAGTAACTGAATAAATTAGTTTTAATTATTCTTTCAAGGTGAAACTTATTTTTGTGTTGTTTTGTTTTGTTTTTTTTTTAATCACATTATTTCCCCTGGTTCTGTAATGTTCCAGTGATGGTTCACAACTGGTAATGATACCTTCTGACAGATCTTGGTCATAGTTTTACTGATTTATTTCATGCAATTGCATTTCATTTCTTTATTTCCTCCTCAGTTTTTCCTGTAACTTATTCTTGGTCTATTGTTTGTTTTTCTCCTTGACTTTCTGTTAGTTCCTTTCCTTCTGTCATCTATCCAGCTCATGTTTTTATTTTATATTCTACTTATCTCCTCCCATTTGTGTGTTTCTTTTCTTTAGAGATCTCCTGTGTGCATCCCTGCTAAGAAGTCACTTAACATGTGGCAGAAGATCATACTTCTGTTTAGATACTGTATGCATTAATAGAAATCTAGATGTATATTTCTCACATCTCTAAATCTAAAGTAAGGCTTTTCTGGAGTAATTGCTTAGAAGTGGGCATGTTTGAAAAAATTATTTTTTGCTTAGAGTTTTCTGATACACGTTTCATTTAATGTTTACATTTAGGTGGTGGTTGTAGCATGATTGTGGGTTTTACTTACAGCTTCACCCCTGAGCTTTGTTCTGAAGAAGCATCACTAGATGATGCTTTACCAACTGCAATTGGCAAAATACGGACATTAAAGATGATTGAAAGGCTCCCTTAAATCACCTTTTTTTCCTCACTGCAGATAGTAGTTTTTATCAAAAACCATCAGTAGATGTTGTGATAAGATGTGACGGCAGCTGTAATTGCTTTTTGCATCAGTAGAATTATACACAATTTTTAACAGAAATATAAAATAGTGTTGTTTTGCAGATGCTTATAAATAGAATATTAGATCAGCAGCCATTTATAAAAAGGCTATTATTTTATTCAGGCCACTCTCCTCATGATTTATGGTAGCAGAGAGAGATAGAAAGACAACAATTCACTTTATTGTGCATTCTTGCCTTGTTAGAGAGCCTAAACAATCTTTATTTTTTAGCATTGTGAAAGCATTTGCTTGGTGGCAGATGTGTGATGGAAGCGAGGTTTGGGTTCAGGCCTCTGTCTTTGGAACATCTGTACAGCACTGCACAATTGAACTTTATTCTTCCAATGTGTTTCTCCCAAAATTGATGATTTGTCAGTTTGACATTGACTTAGTATCATGTAAGATCAAGTAACTAAAATAACAGGGCCTTGTATTATTTAAACAAAAGAGATATAAGATTAAAATATTGAAGTTGAGTACAATTATAATTTAGATGTCCCAGTCCCTGCAAGTATTTTATTCTAAAGAATATGTAGTACCCACTGGTGTCTGCTATGGCCTGTTACCAAATTAATGTAACAGGATCTGTGGAGGTGAGTTATTTCTGTGTTGGTTCTCTGTATCATTTATGGGCATATGGATGATTAAATTCATGGAAGTATAGTAACAGTTCTTATTAAATCTTAATTAAATTTGGTCATGATGCTCATATTCTAGTAAATAAATTAGCATCAAATTTTGCTAGTTGGTTTTGACCTAAGAAAGCACTACTGATAAATAACTGTGCTGACTGCCTGTAATTTCTAAAACATACTGATTTTTTTAATATTTTTTTTTAATCTGGTAGTTGACTAGTGTTCAAACATTCCTCATAATAGCAATTAATGAGTAACATTTTTAGTATGAATGTCAGTGAGACACTGGCATTTTGTGCACAGCTGTCGGTAAAAATTAAGAGTACTTCTTTATAGCTTGATAGGTACAAGTACTCCATTTAAAATTTCTCTTTTGCAGTATACTGTAATAACAACTGTTATAAAGAATTTCCAATAGCTCATCTGTCAGGGGTTTTTTGGTTTGTGTTTTTTTGGTTTTGTGGGGGATTTTTTTCTGTGAGTGCCACTAGATTTTATATCTGGGTATTCTTTGACAGTTTGACAGGTTTTGTTAGCTATTGCATAGAATTCATTTCAGCTCTTTCTTCTGTCTTCTCCTAGCATCTAATTTCTGCAAGCTCACAACAGTTTTGCCTCATTCTGTAACGTGCTGTTACATTCATTGTCAAGGAGCACTTAGCAGGCTTCTCTGTCCACAACTCACAACTTTTGACATGAAGCAGTCACAGAAGTTTTTACTAGACTGTCGTTCTTAGCGTGTTCCTTTTGGTTTTCACTCTAGGCTCACTCATGGCTTTCTTCAGCGAGAATTTACATACCTGGGGTTACCTTTAAATGTAACCCCCATTTCCTACCCCCCTTCCTCAGGCGAGGTTTAGACTGGATATTAGAAACAGTTTCTTCCCCAGAAGGGTTGTCAAGCGCTGGAACAGGCTGCCCAGGGAAGCGGTGGAGTCCCCATCCCTGGAGGTGTCTAAAAGACGTGTAGAGGTGGCACTAGGGGACGTGGTTTAGTGGTGGCCTGGGCAGTGCTGGGGGAACGGTTGGGCTCGACCATCTGCAGGGTCATTCCAGCCTCAGTGGCTCTGTGATTCTGTACTGCATCCCTGACGCCTGTTCTGCACCCATAAGTGTAGCATGATGGCAATTGAATGCTTAATGTTTCTGTCAAAATAATTCTTGTTTTTTCTTGTTGTTTTGTGTCCTCACCTTTGTCCTTTTTTTTCCAGATCTATGTTTAACATTTTCCTTTCTTCATAATAGTGCTGTGATGTCTCCTTTGCTTTCTCTTGCATATGATGACACTTTGCTGCCTGTAAAGTTCAGCTCATATTCTTAGAACTGAAGTTAGCTTAAGAATTCTTAAAAAGTAAACATCTGGGTGGTAGTATATGAAGTAAAAAAATGTATAAAATTGGCAGCAACTTCTGTTGATGGTACACAAAGAGGGATGAAATTCAACTCGGCCTTTTCCTTATGAAGCCCTTGAGGTTATAGGACCTTAAGACAAGTGGTAGCTGTCCTCTGTGCACTACAACACAGCTGCACAATGTTCCTGCTCTGCAAAGTGTACGTACTAGGTAATTATGAATTTTTTCATTAAAATAGGTTGGAATGTTCATTTGAAAAACTAGATTGTAGAACTACATCAAAACTCCAGGAAATGAGATTCTCAGACATTAGTATTCACGTTCTTTTCAAGTAGCTGGTCCTTGTCTACCAGTAGACCCTGTTTATGTTGAAAGGTCATTCTTCATTAGTGTGTGTGAGAAAATAATTATGATTGAGTTTGCAGGAAACTTACATATGAAACATTGGATTTATCTAATTAATTTGTTCTTTCAGATCCTCCGACCACCAGTGTAAATAAACCCCAAGTGTCAGAGAGTGTTCATACCAATGCCTATGACATTAGGACAGAACCAGAACAAGGGAACCTCTACTCACCCGAACAGACATCTCTCCATGAAAGTGAGGGTCTGTTGTGTGCATTTTAAATATTAGAATATCTTTCTGTATTGACTGTATAAAAATGTAATACAATTATGAATGCAACAAGTAACAAAATTATATAATATTTTTATGAAGTTGTTTGAAGCTTTTATTCTTATGCTGGCCTCATATCTACAGGGTCTGTAGGTAACTCAAGAAGTTCAACACAGATGAATTCTTACTCTGACAGTGGTTACCAGGAAGTAAGCAGTTTCCATAACAGCCAAAACTTGAGCAAATCAGAAAACAGACAGCAGCATTCCCTTATTGGAACCACTAATAACCATTTGGTGAGAAGCTCACGAGCTGAAGGGCAGACATCAGTCCAGGTATGCTCAGAGCAGTGCACTTCATCTCTGTCTGTAATGCAGTTTTAAAGACAGTAGTTGTATAGCTGGATCTACCTTTGTTTAGGTTAGAAGTAACGTCATTAAATTACACTTTTATTTAACACCTTCACTGGTTAAAAAGCAGAAATGGCTTGCAGCAGACAGACTTGTTGCTGAAATGAGTGTGCATGTGATCTGGTTCAGGAAGATGGTATTTGTGTTCCTGTACCTTCTACTGTTTCTGGCTTTTTTCCTCTTCTTTTTCATTAATCAGACTGATAGTGAGACAGTAATTGACAAAACTTTATCAGCTTGTACTGGCACTCTTTGTATTACTGTTCCTGAATTTCCAAAGTGGTAGAGTAGTGAGGAAAGGAAGCATAGGTGCATATTGACATAGAAAGCCAAAAGGATGGGTTTTTAATGTTAAATTGCCATTTTGTATATTAAGATATACCAATTAGAAAAAAGTTACAGGAAAACTTGAAGGAACTGTGTTTAGGGTAAAAGCTGCTCTTCAGCTGCTTTTATGTATTGTTGGATTACGTACATTTCTCGTGGACTTCTCTGTCTTGTGAGAGAAGAGTATCCACTACATGGCCTAAATGATAAATCTAATAAATGTTTTTGGTTTTAAACAGCCTTCAGTAAATATTGGCACCAACCGGGTCATGAGACGTGTCAGCTCAGTCCCATCCAGAGCCCAGTCTCCCTCCTACATGGTCAGCACCAGCGTCTCCCCTTCCCGGGGCTCGCTGCGAACCTCTCTGGGCAGCGGATATGGTTCCCCGTCGGTGACGGAACACAGGTCCCTTCCTTCCCACGCCTATTCCTCCACGACTCTGCCTGCCCAGCGTGCAGCCTCCCCGTACACCGCGCAGAGACCCACCTCCCCCACGGCCGTGCGGCGCGTTGGCTCCGTCACCTCCCGGCACACGGCAAATCCCAACGGCGGGACCTCCCAGTACCAAACGTCGGCCAGACTGGGCTCGCCTCTCGCCCTTGCTGATGTACAAACCAGAGTAGCTTCTCCGTCCCAAACTCAGCTGGGATCCTCTTCCCCGAAGCGTTCTGGCATGACGGCAGTTCCGCAGCATTTGGGAACGACTCTGCAGAGGACAATTCATGACATTGAACAGTACGGACAGCAGTATGATATATATGAGAGGATGGTCCCCCCGCGTCCCGATAGCCTTACAGGTTAGTAAAAAGGTAAAGACACAGCTTAAAATTCGGTACAAACCTACAGCTGTAGAAAACCTGTCATGCAGTAATCATTCCGTGTAACACTGGGACGCTGTTGTGGTGGATCTATTGGATCAGTTGTGAATACTGATGTCAGACGCTGCCTATCAATCCTACCACAAGTTCCTGGTGAATACTGTCCTTCTCTTCAATTACTAGATTGATAGCCATGCATTAAGTTAAACCGTATGTTTTGAGTAGCTGAGTGAAATTCTGAGTCCTCCAAGTCCCTCTGTCTTCACCACCTATAGATGTGTTGTCTTAGCGATGACCTGTGAGATCCCCAAAGGTTTCCTTGCAGCTCTGTGATTCAGGGAGGGGAGGAATATTCAAATGCAGGATACAGTTGGTTACACATCACTACTTAGTTTTATCTCGAAGTTGTTTTGTGATCTCCATCTTTTCATTACCTTTTCATAGATCACATAGCATATTCTGTTGCTTTGGTAGCTGCTAAATCTTTAGTGCCTACAATGGTAATGCTAAAGGGTATTAATTTTATGAAATAGTATTTAAAATATCTTTAAAACCAAAAATTGTGCTGGTTTTATGCTGTACTTGACTTTGTGAATGACAAAACATTTAAAAATGTGTTTGCCTTAGGTATACTACTCATATGTTACATACTTATTTGTTAACTTTTTTCTAACTCTGTTAGTGATTTAAGATTTGATGTAGTGAGTAAATGTTGCAGATAAACTTTGCATATACTTCCACGTAAGAAAGATGACAATTATGATAAGATTGATAAAGTTAAGTTAGCAGCCTAGGAAGGGAAGCTTGAAGAATGCTGGGCTGTGTGTGATTGCCACGCTTACTGTAGTACAATGGGAAGTATATTTAGTCATCTTTACTCTGAAGAATTTAATTAAAAGAACAAAACTGATGAAATCACAGAATCAATGAATTGCAAGACAGAAGGAACTGGAGTGAGTTCCAAAGGGGTGAAGGGGAGATTAGGCCATCCAATGCAGTAAAAAAAAGTCAGAGAGTGGAAGGGGGACCCCATGGCAAGGTTAATCTCAGAGGCAGAAGGAGAAGTATTGTGTAATTGCTTCACAAGTAAAAATTCAAAAGACTGGAATGCAGATGTTAAAAATACAAGCTTTTAAAAATAATTTTGCTGGTAGTGTAGTATACAAAAACCAAGATGATATAGGTGGTAAAAGTGTTATGTGACAATTATATAGTATATAAGTAAACTAAGTTTGAAAATAAATATGGGTTTGGCTTACAATTTATTAGACATGGGCATCTGAGGCTTGTTTAGCACTCAACTAGCTAACTGTTCAGCCAGGGAGCCTGTCAGAGTGTGTAAGGCAGTGAAACAGGTGATAGGGAAGTGTGGGAGATGAGAGGGGAGTACTGAAATACAGCAGTTCTGACATGCTTCTGGAAGAATGGTTTTGAGAGTAGGGGTAGGGGAGAAGCTGATGAGTGCAGAAGAGATTTTTCCGTTGGCTTTGCATCCTGTTAGTTGCAAAAGCTCTGTACCTCACTTCTAAGAGCAGGACAGAAGCTGACAAAACTCAAGTTGGAAATGGTGAACAGCTCTCAGAATTAACTGATTTCTAACTATTTTCCCACTACCCAGATTAGTATATTAGTGCTTCTCTGTAGACTCTGGAAGTCTAACTTATCAAATAGGGGAACTAGAATGCTTTAAATGAAAGCATTAAAAATAGCTGATAGGGTTGGTGGAGGGTAGCTAGTTAGCACACAGCCAATACCAGGACGTGAAGTATGCGCAAAGCATGCGTTAGATAGTCGGTGGGAGGGTGGTGCTACACGTCAAAAAGTGTCTGAAAATGAAGAAATACAGGATCAAGATTGTACCACTGACCTAATCAGGATGGCGACAGTGAACGTAAGGGGAGATCGGCTGTTAATCAGTTAGCAACACAGCAAAGGGAAGGATACATCCGTGCTGGTGACGGAAGTACAGCAATGCACTGCAAGGCGGGGAAGAGTTGTAGGCAACGTGAATGAAGTTTTCATGGAGCAGACAGAGGGGGAACCTGCACAGGAGAAGCAGGTCTGACCTGGTGCAGTGCTGTTCAAAATGCTGTTGCTGAAAAGCTGTTCTGCACCTCTGCCTGTAATGTGCTTGGATCTAGCACTGCAGAAGTGCTAGCAGGAGGTCCACTGCCAAGGAGTCAAGTTAAACAAGACAGAGATCTGGTACAGGGAACTCGAGGGACAGCAGAAAGGTTGTGTGAAAAAAGATTCTCCTACAGCTGCAGCATAGAGATATATATATATATAGATATACACACACACCCATCATGGGCTATTTGAACCTTCATAATGACTTTTCTCCACATGCTTATATCTCTGCTGCCACTACCAAGAAGTCTTTTGCTCTTACTGCTACATATTGTCTCACTTTGAGGTTTATGGCCCCCTTTAGGCTGTGCCCTATTTCACAACTGGATTTCTGTCAGTTCACAGCTTACCTTCTCGTGGCTGAATCTGTGAACTGCACATACTGACTTCAGCTTTTACTCTGTATGTTTTAGACTTTCAACTATCAATGCTGCCAAAAAAATTGAGTTGGAAAACTAAAGTTGTCACTGTATGGACAAAACTTTTCATCAAAGAAATGCTACTTTGTCAGTGAATCTTCCAGTATGGATCATTTAATAATGGCTTAATGGATAAATCTTTATAACTGTAGATATAACTAACACCTTTTCTTGGCTGAAAGAAGACAGATTCAAGCATGAGAGCTCTAATGTTTTTAATCGCTATAGGCCATGTACCTACTTCCCTCTTCTTGGTTCTAGGCCTGAGGAGTTCATACGCTAGTCAGCACAGCCAGCTGGGACAAGAGCTGCGATCAGCTGTCTCTCCTGACTTGCACATCACCCCCATCTATGAGGGCAGAACCTACTACAGCCCGGTGTACCGCAGCCCAAACCACGGGACGGTGGAGCTCCACCAGGGATCCCAGTCAGTGCTGTACCGGACAGGCTCAGGTGGGCAGCGGGCTCCTGCACCCACCACTCACACCTCGTGTACTCGCCAGAGTTGTTCTGGGACCTGCGGCATACATGAGATTCGTAATGCCAGTTTAAACAGAAAAACTAGATGCTATAAATTAACAGAGAGAGAAACTAGGTTTGAAGGGCTTAAAATAGCCAGCAGGAATTAAAAAGCTGTTTGCAGGAAATGCTCAGGGCTATCTATCAGTGTCAGCTTAGGGTCCGAGTATTTTCTGTTTGGTATCACACGCTCAGGTACATCACAGCAAAGTGTCTTTTGTGACATAAAAAATGTATTGCTTTGTCTTGCATTCTCTGCGCATCATTCTCTTACAAATTGAGTTTGTTCATATGTTTTTATTCATCAGTACAGTAAAATGATAGCTTGCACACTTAAATTACCTACAGCTTTCACAGTAACAATGCTGGGTTTACCCAACTTCTCAGCGAACGATAATGTTCAAATACTATATCTGAAGATTGTGTGTGGAGACTGAAATATATCTATAGGATTTCATAGGATTCCAACTATTATGAAGTGCATAGGCACTAGATTTGTATTAGAACTGATTTTCTGTAAAGAGAAATGTAACACATCGCAGTGCAATTTGTTCTGTAAGGCTGATTATTAATTTGTGTAGTGGAGTAATTTGCAAAAACTCTCAAAGTATTAGAGTGATTTAACTAAGTAACTGTAGAAATATTTACAGAGAAGTGTCCGATTCGTGTGTCATGTTTTCACACAATTGAAAATTGCGTTTTAATGTTTTTTAATGTAACTGAAATACTAAGCGTGTGGAATGCTGAAGGAGGCAGCAGTTTTTACAATTCTCTCTTCTACAACCCAGAGTAAACAAATTAAATTTGTCAGGATGTGCCAGTGGGGGAAACACAACTAGAGATTGGAATTCTCTCTTCACTTGTCTATCTAATATCACTTACCTTGAAGAACTAAAGCTACCACAGCAGCTCTGTGAAGTCAGAGATGCATGTTCCTGGTTTTGAAAGGATCAGCTTAAACTTTGAAATCATCCTCTTGTTAGCTTTTTGTCAGGGAAAATGTACATGAAATTGCTAAAAGGAAAATACCATATAAATTTTTGTTTACTTATTTTTCCTTTTTGGTACAGTTGGCAAATGACACTGCTGTTAGTAACTGAATTTTATTATAAACCTTGAAAGCACTCTGCATCCCGATTTCTGAGTGATGGCCCAAGATACGTTTCTTTCTTTCAATACCTGTTGAGGCCAGCTGAGGTGTAAGCCCATTCCCCCAAACCGTTAGTTCTGTAACTAGCCCCTCTATCTTCCCCGGGACACTAAGTAATTGCTCCCTTCAGTCTGGTGATAACTTTCAACACTGAGCATGGTATGTGTTTTTAAGACTGGTTGTAGCCAGGGTGGGCTTTGCTTGCACTTGGAACCATGTATTGCCTCTTCTCTTCAATAGCCATCTGTTACCTAGTTTGTTTTAATACTGATTTAATTCTAGGAGTCGGCAACCTGCAAAGATCATCCAGTCAGCGTAGCACACTCACATACCAAAGAAATAATTACGCTCTGAACACAGCAGGTCCCTACGCGGAGCCCTACCGGTCGGTGCAGTACCGGCTGTCAGAGTCCAGCTACAGCCGGCTGCAGCACGCGGCACCCGCTGAGGACGGGACCACGCGCTCTCCGTCCATTGACAGCATCCAGAAAGACCCCAGGCAAGTCCCCTTGTGCCTTCAAGAATCAGACGTATTTGCTGCAGCAAGATCTTTAATACGTTCCTTGAATGAATATGGTGCTCTGTTGTGCTTATTCCAGATTTGTATTGTTTAAACAACCGTGACTCATGAAGATATTAAGACCTACACCTCTATCGCCGAAGTAATAAACACAGTCTACTTGTTACAGGAAGAGCAACTTTGATGCATTTAGTTACTATTACATTTTCCTTCCGTGTTTATTTTCACATAGAAGTTATTATAGGAAATAATTACAACTTTGATGAGAACTGACTGGATTATTCCAAATATCTTTGAGTAACTCTACAGAGCAACCTGTAATATTGCAGTGTTTTCTCTTTATGGGAATGGGATTCAGGGTTTGAAAATCAGAAAGTACATACCTAATTTATTTGAATGAATTTTTCATGAGCAGCTTGCTTAAATTTCAAAACAATATAAGTTTAAAAATGATACATAAATGTACCATTTTGAAGGCAAATACACATTCATATTTCTAAAATACTAGTTGAATGTTGTAAATGTATGTACACAGTTTGGGCATGTGACAAGTGTAATATCATTACAATTTATTAGAGATGTTATTCATTAAAACCTTGTGTTATAAAATGGGAGTATCAAAGCCCAGCCCCTTCAAAGCTCGGAGGGATTTATGGTGGTGTTTATCCTCTGTGTGGGTGTGTGATTGCTGGAACCTCCAGCCCGCCTCAGACTGCCAGCCCAGCGCGACAGCTGTGGTCAGACTAGAGTCTTGCACAGAGAACCTTGGGGCTTCCTGCCTTACAGAAGGCTCGTAGTGTGACTTGGGTATGTTCTAGTTTGGCCCTGTCCTTCAGTCTCTAACAGATTTTGTTGTTCTGTAGTGGAAATCAACATTTCTTTTTTTAAGAGATATTGAGAGACTGGATCAATTCAGTTTAACTGAGTGGTACATCCACCCAAACAATGTTAATAGGGAGCCTTACCTCCAAGTACTAATGCTTGCTGGCTGCCTGCTGCTGCCAGCCTGGTCTGGCACGGCTTGCTTATAATAGGGGTGTTTCACATTCATAACAAGGAACTTCAAAGAAATTCTGACTCAGTTTTATTTGCTGATGCACCTTCTTATCTTGTAATTTCATGGCGGGATAGCTTTTACCTTACATTTTAATGTTTTAGTTCCTGATTTTCATGTTGTGCTATTGCAGCAGTCAGGTGAGTGTGTTACTGCAGCCTCAGACTGGGCTATTTGAAAGCTTCACTCTAAAATAAGAGCGATGAAGCATACAGAAATCTGCTCGCTTTATTAGAAAGGCAGTTTTCCCTAGGGTCTTCCTGTCGTTGGCATGGAGAACTAAACCTCGATGTTGTTGAGCAATTCAAAGTAGGCCCATAACTGAACTGAACTGAATCACCTGGCTGGTGACTGAAGGGATCCTGGGGAGACCCGACTGGCCAGGTGAGCATTAGCCTTTTGAAGAGCCCCCCAGATGCTGTTCTTTAAATTTACTTGGATTTTTGAGCATGGGAAAACTTTAATTCTACTTCTCCTACCACTGCCATCTTCTTTACAGAAGGAAAATAGCCCAGCAAATACTAATGAGTATATTTCTAAATCTGTGAATTGGGCATGGGTATGTTTAATGACTTTTCTAGGATTCGTCTGCACAAAATCATTTTATTTAATGAAGGAGACCTGATTTTAATGATTTTAAGTTTACAGTCCCTGAATAACTCAAATTATGCAAACTTCCTATATCTGATCATGATGATGAAATTTCAGGCTGTGCAGCTTTTGTTGAAGTATAATTAACTTCAGGCTAGGAAGAACATTGAGCACTGAAAAAAAAAAAAAAGTTATGTGGAAGAGATGCCCCTGAGCAGGTTTGATAAGCGGGCATCTGTTGCATTATGTATTTTTGTTTGGGGAGATTTATGTAGATTGTAGTGTTTGAGTTGATATAATTTTACTAGGTAGGTATTCGGGTGGTCAGCGACAAGCAAACTAAGACCGTAAGGATATAAAGTCCCTTTTCCAGTGGGAAGACTAAAAGGTGATGTGACCCAGTTACTCTAATATGCCCATTTTTCCTCCTAGCCCTGAAATGTTGAAAACCACTTAAGATGCTCGAGTAATTCTACTTATCAAACAAACATAGTTTATAACTAATGCCTTCTCTGAATGTGTTTGTCTAACGAAGGGAGTTTGCGTGGCGTGACCCAGAACTGCCCGAGGTCATTCACATGCTGCAGCACCAGTTCCCGTCGGTGCAGGCGAATGCCGCTGCCTACCTTCAGCACCTGTGCTTCGGAGACAACAAAGTCAAAACCGAGGTACTCTGCTCGCTGCCGCGCTGCTCCTGGGGAGCCTGTAAAAGGGAAAACAGGCCGCTCGCCTCTTTGGGGGGGGTTTCCATCATAACACAGTGGTTTGGACCCTTCTGTATTTCTGTTTGTACTAGATGTATGGTAATACTGAATGACCTCAGTGTGTGTCATTACACACACACAGATTTGTCCTGTCATAAGGGGCTGCATGGAAATTGTAGAAAAATATTTTGCGTTCACGTTGTGTAATCCAGCAGCACTGTAAAGTATGTTTACCAGAGCCTGGTTTTGTGTCATCTCTTGATGACTGGAAACTAAGAACAACAACTCTGGAAGGCCTTCCCCTGGTTTTGATCAAGCTGTTTTAAGGCATCGAAGGGAACAAGTGAGCTGTCAGCAAAGCGAAGAAAATGAAATATATAGAGAATAGTATTTGTGTCAGTGTGATGTGGAGGGAGGATACGTCTGAGTGAAAATTCAGATTACTTCTGAAATGTCTAGAAACTGCTTGCATTTGAAGAGCTGCTCGTTTTGCAGAACGGCTATGAGCTATTGATCTGAAGGAATTTTCTTTTTCGTTCATGTGTGTGTTACCTGTTATTTTCAATATAAATATTATTTATGTTAGCAAACCGGTGCAACTTTTATAAGAAGATAGCCCAACATAACTCACTGTTGCTGGAAGGCAGATGAAAAGATGGTGGTGGTTTTGATGTTCTGTAAAGATCACAGCGATAATCAGATGTAGACAGATTTATAAGGTAGTCTGGCTGTTTTAGAAGGGATATGACAGCTTATTTAGGAATTCTTGGGGTATTATTTGTCTGCACATGTTCATCTATAGGAGATTTTGTGTTTCTTCACTCTTTCCATTTTCATTATTACAGATTTTTTTTTTAAATTAGGGAACGTCTGCTTTAATTTTTTTCAAAAGTACACAAAACTAGAAGAAATATGCCAGAGTTTAAGCAGAATTTGAATGTGGTGGTAACTTGTATGTCACACATGAAGCGGTGTCTCAGCGGTTTACCCTGCTTAGCATTAGACACATTTGATATGTTTTTGAATCAGTTCAGGTATAAAGGATTACAGACATATTATATGGTACAATCAGGCTCATAAAACCTTATCCAAAGAAAAAGGTTGTCTTTTTGATTTAGAGGACAAGATGATTTACAGTAGTCAGAGACACAACTGTAAATGTAGCCACTTAGTGTGTGGAGTTTTGGAACAGAAATTTTCTCCTTTTCAAACTGAGAAGATTTATGTACTGGCAGTTATCTCTTTTGAATGGGAATAATGATGTGTTAGAAATTCTTAGAATCCTGTGACAGAAAGAATGCGATTGTCTGGCTTCTAGGAGAAGAGGCTGTCCCGTGCCTTTGGGGCGGGCGGCCATGCTTCCGAAGAGTTCGCCCCGTGGGGAGGGGAGGCAGCACCCCCCGACACGTTTGGGAACCCTGATGGTGTCTGTGGCACTTCATCTTCCCTTCAGAGCACCACCAGGAACTATTTGGAGTGGGAAAGGGTCATAAATATTTTAAGGCTCTACTGAATTTGGCACTATTTGAGGACTGCTTTTGTATTTTCTTTCATTATTTAAATGTATTGTTTTATTGCTGTGGTAAAGACCAGATTAATTTGCTAGACTCTGAAGGGTATTAAAAACCTGGCAAAGTGAACTAGAATGCATGGCTAATACCTGATGGTGAGTGTAAGAAACCTCTCCTTGCCAGGGGGAATCCCTACTGCTGAGATTAGCTATGAAACTGCACAGAGTGATAACTTACACTTCCATGTAAGCCATTTCTATCTGTAAATACACACAGTACTGATGCATCGGTTTGGTCATGTAGCCTTCTACAAGAATTCGGATTTTCTTTTTTTAATTTAGTAACTGAAATGCCCATTCAAACTAGCAACAGCTGCTACCTTTTAAAATAATTACTCAGCAAAATACAAATCTTAAGAATGGATTTCTACTTCAGTTTTATTTTGAGTTGTATACACAAAAACTGTATCTCATCCAGTTTTGAATACCGATTGAAAAGAGCTGTTTTGTTCTTCATAACTTGTATCTGTCTGTGGATGTGTGGATGTAGTGTTTGTGCTGTCCTGACATACAAGAGCGAGGAGATTTAACTGAAAAGTATGAATTGTTATTTGTTGCTTCATTATTTAATAACAGAAATAAGAATTGTTTGCCTTGAAAAAAATAACTTTAATTTTTTCTTATAGCGCCCTGCAGTATATGCTTACTCAGTGTAGTCTGTATCAAATAAGCTTTAGGTGAGAGTTTCAAAGAGATCCTTGCCAACTTCATTAGGCATATTCTATGGATAGTACACCAATCTTGTATTGCAAAATATCTCATATTTTTTAAAACAGTTCATAGAGAATATTGTGATAGCCTTTTGAGGGTGATTTTTAATTTAAAATTGATGCTAGTCTTGTAATACTACTTAGTTGTGTCTTTAAAATACTTTTTATTTAGTAAATATTACAGAATTCTAAAATACTTTAATCTGTATTTCTGCAGGTTATTTTGAACAAAGCACTACAGGGAAATGAGATCTCAAAACACAATGTTAAAATTTTTTTTAAAACACATAAGAAAGAATAAATGCAGCTAACCTGCTTAAGGCAAACAATATAAAAATTTATTTTTGCTTTATGAAATTTGTGCAGAGTAGACCTTCCTCTTAAAAAGAGCTTCAGATATGCCAACAGGGCTGGATATATGCTATTTTGAACTGATTTGTGTGTGTAGCAAAGTGTAAAATTTGCCATTTAAATCTTTGCAACTTCTTTCTGTCTAATACTCCCTAAAAAGATATGCTGAGGTCTAGGAAATTACTTTAAAAGCTTCATTACTGGGAAACAAAACTTTAGAAGTAACAGTTCTTCTCTGAGCACAGCAAATGACTGAAAATGTCCATCAGCCTTTTCAGCAAGGTTGTGAGTGGTTCAGAGGAATTTTCAGTACAGGATAACGAGAAAGTTATTAGGATTTACTAAAATATTTCTTCTTGAAGTAGAATGGAGTGTACTGGTTTAAAACTTGTAGAGCCACTTGTAGGTGGGTGACCTCGGTGGGTGCTGATGCTCCACTGTTTTGTTTTCCAGGTGTGTAGGCTGGGAGGAATCAAGCACCTGGTTGATCTCTTGGATCACAGGGTCCTGGAAGTTCAGAAGAACGCGTGCGGTGCACTGAGAAACCTTGTTTATGGGAAATCCACTGATGAAAACAAAATAGCAATGAAGAATGTTGGTGGGATACTTGCCCTTTTACGGTTGTTGAGAAAATCTGTTGATGCTGAAGTAAAAGAGCTTGTAACAGGTAAGTTTTGCATAGAAACAAGCAGGGAACTATAACACAAGACTAGACTGATAAGTGACTGGAATTGAGTGTATCAGCTGGATTTTTATTTGTGCATTGGTATTTCTGGTGAATACAAAATCCCTTATTTTGGTTACAGACAGGTAAAGTATTAGCACAGAAGTAGAGATTCACTGGAAGAAGTGAATCTTGAGGTAGTTGCACTGAAGCTCCACTTAGAGTAAATTTTCCCCACTATGATTCTCCTGCACACACGGCTAGGTCTTCGGTAGGTGTTTATTGGCTCTTAGCATTTATTACAGGCTTTTTTTATCATATGCTGAGAACAGTTTTAAGTAAGATCTTGCAGAATTTGTAAGATGGTCTCAAACTGTGCAGATGTGGGTTAAAGTGCCGACAGAAAATTGCAAGTATGCAAATGCAGAAGCATGTCAGTGCCTGGCCTGCTAGCAGAGTCCTGGCAAGTGACTGTCCGCACTCCTGGTTTCTCAAGTACAAGGTAGCAGATTTAGCTTATAACCCATGGACCTACTTGGCACTTGGTGCAGACACAAAGTGCAGAAATAAGAAATGATTTGCAGTTCTAACGCATGAAAGAACTCCATTTCCATCAAAACGAGGTGGATTTGCTGGGTGCCGCATACATCTGCTATCTCTTAATATGGGAGCGATTTGTTTACAAAGGTTTTAGGGGATTGAAAAATATGAGAGGATAGAAAAAAGCAGGATTTTCACTTCCTTTAGATAGTTCTTCTTTCAAATTTTAGTAGCTCCCTCATTTGATTTTAAGCTTAACTACTGACCTTCTAAGCAAAGACGCACAACAGCGCTCTAGGTAGAAGTAACAGAGGTGTCCTGCTGGGAGCCTTTCCAAGTTATTTCCTTGTTTAAAGAAGCTGTTATGCAGAGAAAGGACTGTACAGAATGTATCCAGAGCATTTCAGTTCACATGTAGGCTATTTTTCTTAAGTATTTTCCACATAAGCAAGCATTAAGATAACCTGCAGCTTTCCTGTTCTCTAGAAGGATACAGTTTTTTTCCTTAAATCATGTAAATGGAATACTTGAAACTAGAATTACTCATTAGCTGCTGTGTCTGTTTTATGCATCTAAATTACTCGTGCTTTGAAGATGTTAGGGGTGACTCCACAGATGAAGCCAAAGTCAAATTCTTCAGTATAGGAGGTATTTAGTCACTATTAAAAAAACAAACCTCCATGGTTATCTTTCAAAAGGTACAGCACATCATCTGTATGTAAAAAGATTTTTCAAATAAATATGGTATTTAATTTTAATTAAATATGACTACTTCAGGAAAAGTGACACTTTTTATCACACATATTTTTATATTTTTTAACGAGATACAACAAAATGGAAAGTTTTGACCTGATTGTTGTCGGGTTAAACCCATGGCATTGACTTCTGCTAGAGTCAGACCAATGCTGAACGCTTGAGAAGAATCCCCAGCAGACTTCAGAGCTTAGGGATTTTCAAATGCTTTCTATAAATAGCAATATAAAGAAAAGAAGTGGAAAAGATCCAATAGTTACTTGTTTAATAATTAAAAGCCTCCACCTATGTCAGAACTAAAACTAGCCAGCCACACCCAGTTTACTGTGTTCCCAGATTAACATAATGTAAGGACAGAGAAATTAGTATCAATCCGCACCACTGGAAACACTGTCTGTCTGATTTCCAGTGTAGAATTAGCACTATACATTACGGTCCTACTCTATTCATGGTTTCTCATATTTCATCCATCACACCCAGGATTTCCCAGTGTAACATTTCTTAGTGAAGTACAATGTTTTCCTTTTGCCTGAGGATGGTCTTTCTTCCTTACTAAATGAATTATACTTTCATTACTAGCAGTACCAATTCCCTTTGAAAGACAACAGGTGTATCTGGGGTCATGGCAAGTGAAATTCATCCAGTTTACGTTAATATGCAGTTGAACAGATCAAAACTTTATTATCACGGATAAGGAAATGAGAATAACAGACTTCTTGCTATCTGCATAGGTATTTTTCATGTGAATTCATTTATATAAAACTTGTGAGGAATTCTTTAGTCAAAAGCAGTCTTTTAACCTCAGAAATTATTTGGGAATATGTCCTAAAGATTAACTATGACAAGTTTGAAAAGCTGGCGTACTGGGGGAGGGTTTAATTGCACAAACATGTTTTAGAGGAATTAGACTCTAGGAATACTGGGGTCTGTATGTAATGAACAGTAACTGAAATGACAAGATTGAAATGCAGAGAGATAAAGAAGTGGGAACTGAATAAAAAAATAATACAGAAAGCATAATTGCAAAACCTCAAAAAATGTTTTAAGAGGGAAGCAAGTAATCTTTTCAATGGCTATAGATTATTCAGAAAATAAAATGTGCAAATCAGTTTTCATAGTCATTATGTGAAAATGAAGTAATACTTTTTTTTAAGTCTTCAAAAGTTGGAATGCGTTGGGAGAGGATGACTCCTGACTGAGCTTCTCCAGCTGCGTGTGGTCTCCATCGCTGCGACCCGTGGCAGCCCCTGTGCTGGTTTTTTTTTTTTTTTTTTTTTTTTCAGTAACTGCAGCTCATTTCATTAGATTTCAGCAGCAGTGCTTCCTGGAGGCCTCTGGCTCTCCCACTCCAGCTCGGGTCAGGCAGCAGGAGTGTTGCTGGGCCTCGCTGTGTCCCAGAGCCCCCTTCCCGAGCCGGTGGTGCGAGGGGAGCGCAGGGGTCAGTGCTGCCTGCGCCGCCAGCACACCTGGGATCAGGCTCTGCACTTCAGGGTCTCTGGGAAGGCTTACACAGCAGAGACTGTCTGTGAGGGAGAAATCCAAACACGCCTGTTCTTGACCCCAGGTGCAGTTTCTAACAATTGAGTCTACTTTCAGAAGACCCTCAGAAGCAGCCCTTTCATATGTTAACCTGTAAGAACCACTGGTGTGCTGCAAGTTTTCCAGAGAAGGCGAGTCAGAGGCCTGCCTTAACAGAGGAGCTCCTTGATTCCCCTCAGATGTTCAGGGCCAACCCTGCCCTCCCTCCAGGAGGAGCTGGGGCCCTCCTTGGAGCAGCCAGGTCCTCTCAGGCTCCTCCTGTCCCAAGAGAGTGACAGTGCTGAGCCCGGGGGAGCTGCACGGTTTTAGAGCTGGGAGGAAGGGGGAGTGAGCACGGATTCCAATAACGGTTAACCACTAGTGTAGCTGTACCCTACAGCTCTGTCCTGAAATGGGGAAGGGGCCGCTGCTGATGGTTGTGGCAGTTCTTCATAGGTTTTTTTCTTAAACTTCATACCACCTCAGCCAGTTCAGCTGAGAAAGGCCACAGAGCAGAGTGCCCAGGACCGCCTTTTACCTCTGGCACAAATGTTTGTCTAACGCCCTGACTCATGATGTTATGTAAATGCTACAGATTGATTCAGGACAGGATAGGAGAGAGATGAGGGGGCTCTAAAATACCTTTGGTGAGTCACTTCTGTCAGCGGGCTCAGAGTACTCATCCAACTGTCAGTACTCCAAGGGACGGGCCCTGAATTCTGCTGATTTAAAGATCTGGTGCATAAACCTACACACTTTCCATCAAGATTTTTTTATTAAAGCTATTAGGATTTTTATTTTTGTTACAGAAGATGTATATCTACATCTTTAAACTTAAACTATATCTCTGAATAACCTGTTGAGCATTTTTATTCTGCTTTTATCTTTCCATGTGACCTTGAACTATTTTTTTTTCTCTCCCATTCAGCCTCTTGAGGAAAATATATTCTGGCTCCTCAAAAGTAGTTTCCATAGCTTGATATGAGTGCTTGTACTTTATTATATGTTGTACATACATCTCAGCTATTTAAAAGCATTTTATCCACAGTTAAATCAGGGTTACATGCTTTCATTATTTTTTAATACTTAAGCTAGAATATTTCATTCAAGAGCCAGATATCTGGCTTTTTTTCTATACTAAATAATATTAAATATGACCTGGAAAGCTTCTTTTGTTTTGGAGAAGGGAGACATAGTCCTTAAATATTGTTTGCATCTTCTTATGATCTAATCAATTTAAATGACTGACCAAAGCTTTGCAGATGGGTATTTGCTGTTAAAGATTTGTGTCCCCTGTCACTTCAGATGCAAACGTCACTGTAAAGTCTCTGTTTTGTCTACAAAAAATTAATGACAAAAATGTCCCAACTGTTGTTAATACCAAAGCAGCTTTGTCAGTGATAGCAGCTGCAAATTTGTCTGTAGATAAGGCTCTCAACTTGATCATGCTACTTATTTTAATTTCCTGAGTAGGATTATTTAAGACAGTGTTCACAGAAATGTTGTTTTAGCGTGGTCATCTCTGAGAGCTGTAAGGGTCAGAACTCCAGGCAAAAATAGAATAGGCAATCCCCAACCCAAAAAAGAAAGCAAAAAGACCCACTTTTAATTAGAACTGTGGACACTTTTTCATATGGCATTTTAAACTTTCCTGCAAAGCTGATTTACTGATTTTTAAGGTTTTTGCTACAGCTTGTTTGTGAATGGGATGTTCTCTACTCTTCCAGAATGATAAAAATTGCAACTAATAGCTGTTGGAAAATAATTTTTTGGAAATTCACCCTCTGCCTACAGTTTCAGACTGTCTCTTTGGACTTTGGCAGATGATCCTGTAACAGTTAAATACTTAAGTACATAAATACTTGTGTACCTCCACAGCAGTGAGGAACAAAAAGGCACTGTTATTTAAGTGACATAGGAAATTAGACTGTAATCCCAGAAGCCTCCTAGACCTTACCTTAGCTGTGCAGCATTGTGCCAGCTCCTCCCACTGTTTTCCTTACCTTTGAATGGAAACTTTCCAAACTATAACTGCCTTTGCCTTCAGGGTTTATTTCTAATGAGCACTAAATTTGGGCCCAATTATCTCAGAATAAGTTCTCTAAAATAATCAGACTGTGTTCTCGTTTTGAGCATGCAGGCTAAGGGGCTGTGTGATACACAGTTCTACTTTGTAAAATAAATAGCTGAAGACTTCTCCCAAATTCAGAAATTTGCCTTCACCTAATGAACACGGGGGTAATAAATCATTAACCATTTAATCAGGTTTGTCCCTTGAGAGTCCAACTTCTGGGCAAGTTTTGACACAGTTACTCAGTGGAACTCCAGCGATTTGCTCTTCCAACAGTCCCAGGCTAATCCTCAGGGACGCGTTAATGCTTGGCGGGCGTTTAAGGGGCTCCTCGGGCTGCGCTGTTGTGCCCACGTAGGGCTGCTCCCCCCAGTTCCGTGGGGAGCCCGGGCTGGTGCTGCCCCGAGGGCTGGGGCAGCGCCCGGGCACCGCGCGTGTCCTCGGCTGTCGCCCGGGCGGCTGGAGGGGCACCGGTGGCTGCGGTCTCTCGCCCAGGGGCTGGCCAGCGGATGGGTGTTGGGGGTTAGCGGGGCCGGGGCTGCCCTTGGTGTGAGGAACCAGCCCTCACATCTCCGGGGCTGGGTCACTGGGAACCGGGCCTGTGATGTGCCCGGATGCGTTAGGTAACTCATGGAAGTCTCAGACTCAAAATAGAATTTTTCTCTTGCATAACTTGCTTTAACAACAAATGTTTGGGGGGTGGGGAGGAGGTTTAGGTGAGATCCAATTTCTAGTTTGCATCACAAATTGCATGAAATACAGTTTCAGAACCTTAAAGCTATAGGCCAGTGAAGCGTTTAGATTTCTCACGTTAGTTACACATGAAGTACTTTCCTGTAGCGAGGGCACACAGTCACAGAAGAGATTTATGGTATGAAATTGGATCTGTAATGGAAATAGCTTGTTTTATGTAATCAGGCTGTTAAACCTGAAGAATAAGTAATATTCAGCTTATTTTGAGTGTGTAAAAGTAATGCAATACAAAGTTTGGTGCAGCCATAAACAATTTTTGAGAATCACTCAAAACTTTTATGAAAAAACCATACAAAATAACTTCAGAGTATTTTCTTTTTTAATTATTTTCTTTTATTTCCCAGTTTGTAATAAATTCTCTTTTGTAACTGGAAATCTTGCTGTACGGGAACTGGAGTTAAAAGTCATAAATAATAGTGAAATGGGTCTGTGATGGTATTAAAAGTGTCCAGAATCTGTGAACACTTTAACATGAAGTATCCATTGTTGTAGATTTTTAGTCCCTCAGAATTATCAGACTGTGAATGGGACAGTCTGCTTTTTGCTGTTTATAAATTAGTTTATTATTTGGTTCCATGTCAAACTACTGGAAGTAATATTTCTGTGAAACAGCAGGTGATTTAAAAAGTAACCAGACAGTGGGTACAAGTAGGAAGTTTGCTGTAAGCAGAAGACTGAAGCGGGTGTTCTGTCAGGCAGGGAGCGGTGAGGTGCGGCGGGGTCCAGGAGGGTGAAGGCTGTGGTGGAGAGGCTGTGACCTGCTGGTCAGGGCTGGCTGTACCTGCTCCCGCCTGTGGCCTCGGGGCTCCTGAGGAAATCCCTGGGAGGGGCCAAAACCACTGGGAGGTTTGTCAGGAGGTGAACTCTCACCGGTTAAAGCAAGTGCTGCTGTGCTGGAGCAGACTCCCTCGTGCCTGTGAGAGCACAGAACAGGCCGGAGAGCGGGAGCAACAAATCTAGCGAGGGAGGGGGCTTTGCCATCTCGTGCCAGGCTGGAAAAAGTTAGATGTAAGAGTCGAGCTGGGAGGGGAAAAAGAACAGCTCTTAAGATTTCTGTCAGCTTTCTGTCACCATGTGGTGAGGGTGAGGAACTGTGAGAGGAGGATACTGAATGCCAAGACAGCTGGTGTGGAGAGTCCAAAAAAGGGGAGCAGCTGGGCACGTGTTCTTTGCAAGCTTCAGAAGCTTCTGTTGAGGCCGATGGCAGGTTTGGTTCATTTGTTCATGGCTGCGTGTCCAGTCCATTTTCGGGAGGCTGGATGGGGAGGAGCCTGTTGATGGCGAGACGCAACAGGCGTGAGGGTCCCAGCAAAACTGTTTAACTCCATCATTGCATGGTTTGTTTGCATTCAGAAAGATAGATATCCTAGTTTAGATCCCAACAAAATGAGACTTCTGAGTTTAGGCAGTGTTTAGCACTCTCTGGGGAAGCCAGCGTAAGGAGAGGATCAGATTGGTCCCATCTCAGAGCTTGGGCTCCTTCTGCTTTCTGTTGAAGGAACTGCTGTCAGGTAAGCAAGCCTTGGGCTTAGAAAAGGCAGTGGGAAGGTTTGCGAGGGGGTTTTGGCCCGTGCGAGGGTTCACTGCACAATCCTTGCCTGAGGGCCAGGCAGCCTGTTCCCTGGGTGGGTGAGCGGTGAGGAGAGCAGCGTTCGGGGACAGCCCGGTCAGCAGTCACAGTCCCCATCCAGCCCTCGGCGGCGTCTCCGTGCGCGGGCTCAGCCCCGGAGGCAGGAGCCTCTGGCATGGGCGTCCCTGTGTGACACGCACGTGCACGGGCTGCCGTGTCACGGCTGAGGGCAGGACGGTCACAGATCCCCTCGTGTACTGTTCCCCCGCAGAGCCCCTTGTCTTACTGAAGAGAAAAAGGATGCTTCATTGAAAGATTTTTCTGTCTTATTTTTGTGGGGCTGTATTAAGAACTTTTGCTGTCTTATAAACTTTTTTGTTGTTAACTTTTGTAACATTTACTGCCTTGTCCCCCCATAATTTACTTCTGAGGAAACTGAATGTTGAAGATCTAGCCAAACTGAAAGCCATATGGTTTATAGTCACAATTTGATTGGGCTCTTGTGGAAATGCTGTTTAATGTGTTTTGCTGAGCGTACACAGCTATACTACTTTACAATTAGTAAAATACTGTATGTGAGGAAAATATTTAGAGTAAGATGAGTACCTGGTGAGAATTTAGATGAACTTTTGAACTGTGTTTTATGATGAAATATTAAATGCCATGTTTAGCATACTACTTGAATATACAGTTGTGCTGGTAATCTTTATCAGATCTCATACTTCTGTGTCTGAATGTCAGAAGACTCTGCGGGGTGGGGAACTGCAGAACCCTGCCTGTGGATGGAAGGTCGGTGGCCTTGCGTTTGGCTGATGGATGCCTGTGCAACACTGCTCTGCTTCCTGCAGTTGCTGGGATCAAAGTTTCTGTCGCGTTTCTGCAGTAGCTCTTGTCTCAGCTCTGTGCTGAGTGCCCCAGGAGTGCAGGGCAAGAATGCAGCAGTGTCAGTGCAGGACGTTCTTCCCACATTTCACATGGAAAAAAAACCCAAACCAAACCCATATCTGCCCTCCGTTCTGCTTTCCTCCTTTTTGGATACTGGCTTTCCAGGTTCTGCCTGATCTCAAATCAGCTTTACTGAAAACTCCTTAGTGGCTTACTACCCACCTGCCACTACCTTCTTTGTCACTTTTTCAGAAATTATTTCACAAGACCTCACGTTTGCAAAACACTGCTGGTCTTTCAGCCGTGACACCCGTAGATTTGGTTTCTTCTCACTTCATTTTTACTCTTGTGTTCTCGTGACCTTGCTTTTAGCTGTTAACTTCTGCCTGCAGAGGTGTAGAGATTTCCAGTATAGACAACCTCTCTCCCAGAATATTGCCAGATCTCTTCCATGTGTCTTTTTAAGAAGTAGCTTATAACTTTAATCTCCAAGTTTCACATAAATCAAGATAGTGATCTGTTTCTTCCCTCACCCAAACCTCTTACAGGGTTGTTGAGGACTCACCCTCTGGAGGCCAGATTGAGTAGGTTGAGTAGTCTTTGAGTAGGATGAAGGGTCCCTTATCCCTTCTGACAGATGAATAACCCCGCTCACCTCAGGCTGCTGTCGGCAAGCGCAGCGGGGCAGCTGGTGCAGGTGCCACGGGGGAGGAGGCGGCTCCTCTTGGGGCTGCGCTGTGTTGGTGCCAGCCGTGAGGAGCGTTTGCATTTTGGAGCCCGTTTGCCCTCCCACCGAGGCGCGAGGCCCGACGCGTTTGTTACCCACACAGCCACCTGCTCTGCGGAACCTCGGCCAGGCGGGAGCTTCCTGCCGTTGTCACCTCTGGCTGGTCCCTCCCTGGGAACGGCTGCAGCAGCTGCTCGCTTCCGAGAGACGTTTTCTGTTCGTGTCAGCGTTCACACCTTGCCTCCTCCTCTCAGAGGAACCAGGCGGTGGCAGCGGTGCCAGTGCCGCTCCAGCTGCAGGGAGGGCGCGCCTGCAGCTGTGCGCAGAGGTGACAGACTTCAGTAAAACCAGTCGCTAGTCAGTGGCCAAAGGCTTCCGTTCTTTGTTTCATGTGAAGCTTTGTGCGGATCCACCTGGCAAATCCGGGTGACCTCTGTGGGAACAGAAGCGTCTCTGCGTCGTGCTGGTACCGCTTGCCCTGATTTGGCCCGGTGCCTGGCATGCTGCAAAGAGAGGGATTGGTCTGTGGTGTGGGGTTGATTACTTTTAGATACCTGAAAGGGTGTTGTTCTAGATATTTCCATGTCTGAGGATATCAGGAGAGAGAGGGACAGGGCGCTCGAGGCAGGTTTCGGGAAGGTGGAAGGGTGTTTCACAAACGAGTGTGTGTGCTCGTAGGGACCGTTCTGGAGACGGCAGTAGCGCAGCGGGTGCCGACCTGTTAGGGTTATCCTGAGGATCATCTCACATCCCAGCGCTTCCACCGGAGAGCTGCCGCAGCCGCCAGCTGGCTCCTGAGGTGCTGCTGAGTACGCCAGGCTGAAGTCTTAGGAGTATTGATTTCAGTCTGTAAAGTGAATCTCTCCATGGCAGCTCTGCTGACCACTCACTGACCAACAGTCTTGGAATAATATTAAAGTTACACTGCAGATTAATTATGTATCTTTTGGTCTCGCATAAGCAAATTCTCTCTCCTGTTTAAAGTGATGTCTTTCAAGTTGTTAATGTTGCTTTATATTTGTCTGCCAAGTCTTTTCTTGACTGTGCTGCAATGGAAATCTCTCCTTAAGGGGTTCTCTGGAACTTGTCTTCATGTGATGCAGTAAAGATGACAATCATTAAGGATGCTCTGTCAACCCTGACAAACACTGTGATAGTGCCGCATTCTGGATGGAACAGCTCTTCCTTTGATGACGATCATAAAACTAAATTTCAGACTTCCCTAGTTCTGCGCAATACTACAGGATGCCTGAGGTAATCTGCTGTCCTAGAAGACTCCCTTTTAGAGAGTAATCGTGTTATCCAACAGGTCCTTTCTGTACTGTAATTTTTAGGACAAAAGAGTTGTTGCATTCTATAAATCACATACAGTTTCTGCATTCAGGCAGGTTTACTGTTTTTTTTCCCATATTAGATGAAAAGTACAAAGCCACAAAGAGGTGCTAACTATAATGGCAAGTGGTTACATTTTGGTTGTTTCTTTAAGAAGTTATGATCACTTTCCCCAGTTAATTACTGCAAATTATGTCTAGGGCTTATGAATATAATTTAGGGGAAAAATTGTGCATTTGGCGATTTTTGTATACATCTAAATAATTGTTGTATATGCATGTGTATCAGTAAAGTGTTTGACTCTTCCCTTTGTGGATTTCTCAAACAGAAATAATAAGAAAAAAAGTATTCAGAGCAATAAAAGGCAAAACTAAAATAACTGAAAAGAGCTTTCAAGGGCCAGGGGTAGCATATGAGCTATTTCTGTTCATTTGTAGGTTTGTTTATAATTTATTGGATTTCAGATTGTATTCCATTAAACAGCGGGGTAAGGCCATTATGTTTAAACAGAATTGGAATTGCTTTTTATTTGATGGTCATCCTTCTAGACCTCAGCATATTTTCATAAACTACTTTGTTGTTGCTCACTGGGTGGTTTGGGCAGACGAGGAGGAGCCCGGGCCGTAGGGGCGCAGGTGGTGCCCGGGCCGGGCAGCTCTGGGGCCGGGCGCTGCCGCTTGCAGGGCACAGCCAGGGGCAGGTTCTGTGACACGCCGTCTGCCAGGTAATACTGGTGTATGTCCTTGGCTTATTCCAAAGCACAGTGCAGCCTTTTCCTTTCCCTACACCCTAACCTACACATTCATATATTTATACTCTCTGGCTAGCACTGTCACAAATGTCCGTGAGGCTGCACCATGGAACGGGCCGCGGAAGGGGCAGACAGAAGGTGTTCCCAGCACAGGCCAGCTCAGCACTCTGTTCTACTTCTGAGCCGTAGATTTGGGATGGGGAAGTCTGGGAAGGGGGTTGTGCTTACAGCTCTTTTGTCAGCAGGTCGATGCTATCTTGAAATTACAGCTTTGAATCCTATTTATCTTTTATAAGAATTGGGGGTGAGTGGCTGCACAAAATGGTGCATTTGCTTTAAATTTCTGTGTTACCAATCTGCTGGTTAAAAGCTTTTGCAGGAATGAAGTGAGTGTGTGTGTGTGTTAATACCCTGTGTGTGTGAATACACTGTGCTCCCTTCTCCTGCAGGAACCTGAGCTCTGCTGGCGAAGAGGCCCGGAAGCAGATGCGATCCTGCGAGGGGCTGGTGGACTCGCTGCTGCACGTGATCCACACGTGTGTGAACACCTCTGACTATGACAGCAAGGTGTGTGCGCTCGGTGGCAGCCCCGCAGTGCTGGACCCCCCGCCGGGATCTCGGGGCCATGTCCTGTAACAGCCAGCGACGTGTGTGCGCCGCCGTCTGCTCTCCCAGCCCCTTTGCTGATGCACGGACACATCCTGTCATGTAATGCAGCAGAACTTGGTCTGTGCTTGCCAGCAGTGCTGAAGTATTCATCCTTGAATAAAATAGTCATAAGCTCTTGTGCTTTTCACTTTAAGAATACTAAAAAATAAGTCAGTAGAGTAGAGCTTACTGTTCTAGATATTTCCATGTCTGAGGATATCAGGAGAGAGATTGCAGTTTTCTCAGAGAAACAAAGCAATGCCCAGGGCCCAGAATTTGAATTCAGTGCTTGTGCTCCAGATGCCTTTTCACCTCTAGTTACTTTGTCTGGGTTGCTCCATCACGATGTAAGAAAGTCACTAATTACACGACATCTTTCTGGTTTGGCTCCAGACAGTGGAAAACTGTGTGTGTACCTTGAGAAACCTGTCTTACCGTCTGGAACTGGAGGTACCTCAGGCCCGTCTGCTGGGAATCAATGAATTGGATGACTTGCTAGGAAAGGAATCACCTAGCAAAGATTCGGAGCCGAGTTGCTGGGGGAAAAAAAAGAAGAAGAAAAAAAAAACTTCACAGGAGGATCAGGTTTGCTGTTTTCCTCATATTATCTGTCAACTGTAGTTCAGCTAATGATGGGGGGAGTATGTACCTTGAAGAACTATCGTATGTTGAATGAAAATCTAGAGGTTTGATGTCATTACAAACACGTGTTCATTCCTCAGTGGGATGGAGTCGGCCCTATACCAGGATTTTCCAAGTCTCCCAAGGGGGTGGAAATGCTGTGGCACCCATCCGTGGTAAAGCCATACCTCACGCTTCTGGCAGAAAGCTCCAACCCCGCTACTCTGGAGGGCTCTGCAGGATCCCTCCAGAACCTTTCTGCGGGCAACTGGAAGGTACGTGAGTTCCCAACCCTCCTCCTGCCCTCGTGTTCCAGCCGGGTGTTCTAACAGGACACTGGAGTGTGTGTGGAAGGATCGTGTCACTCTGGTGTGCGTCTGCGCGTTTCCCTCGAGCGTCTGTCGTTAGTGCTCCTGTGCTGCAGCAAGGTCCTCACGGTGAAAAGCAATGACAGACGGTAGGCAGAGAGAGCAGTACGGAAACTGGCCTTGAAGCGGCCACAATTTATTTTAAATAAACAGAAACAGCTTTCTTTCACTGCATATTAGGTAAAAATAATCTTCTAGCATCTTCTAGCTCTGAGTTCTGGTGGGAGTGTGCTGTCAGAATAAGACTGGCATAAATAAACTGTTTGTATTTGCTTTCTTTTTATTTCCATACATTTTTGCCTGTGGCTCTTGCATACAGTATGTCACAGAAGTACCACGTGAGAACACTTTATTAATGTTATGTATTTGTCATGGAGAGAGTGAAAAAAACCTAATTGCTTGCTTTGCTTGTAGAGAAACAGCAAAGGCTTTTTAATTTTCTGACCACTATAAAATTGGGTCTTTAAAAACCAAAACCCTGTTCCCTTTTCAGTAATTTGTCATCTATTAAGATGCTTTGCCTTTAGACTACTTCTTTTAAACACTGCTTTGTAAGAGGCATGAGTGAAAAACTACCACGCGCTGATCCTTTATCATAACAGAAGAGGTAGACATTTGTCATCACCTTCTCTTCGGACAGTGTCCCCCAACATAGTTACAAATTACAGTCTAGAAAGAGATCCTTTCCGTCAGGATGTTGTAGCAGATTGGGAGTAACTGGAGCTTTTCTGCAGTTTGCAGCGTACATCCGAGCTGCCGTAAGAAAAGAAAAGGGGCTGCCAATCCTTGTGGAGCTGCTGAGGATGGATAACGACCGAGTTGTTTCATCTGTGGCGACGGCCCTGAGGAACATGGCCCTGGACGTCCGCAACAAGGAGCTCATCGGTGAGTCCAGGGCGGCGCTGCGGGGAGCACCATCCCCGCGGGCCAGAGCCCCAGCTGGGAAAGCACCAGGCTCAGGTTCTGCCAGTAGAACGGCACACTTGCTTGGGCTGGATCACCAGGCGTGTCGCAGAAATCAATCCTTGTGACAGCAGCAGCTTTTCAGAGTCATGCGGTCGTAGCTTGCCGTTGGCCGCCTGGCATGGCCATCCCTTGGCAAGGGGCAGAACCCAAACGGGACAGGAAACCCTCAGCACAAAGTCTGATGGAGAACAGGAGCGAGGCGGGAGCCTTCTCAGGGGGTTCCAAGGTCTCTTACGTGTGGTGAGAGGACAGGACAGGAGAGCTCTGCGGCCCGGGCCTCGGCGGCTGCAGTGTTTAATGGGATGGGACGGGGGAGGGCAGCAACCCCCCCCCCAGTAAGAGGCGCCTGCCAGCAGGCAGGAACCACGCGGCACACACGTGTCTGCGGGGCGAAGCCGTCGGCAGGGGACTGCCTAGGAACACCGACCACTTCCCTTTTGTAAGTTTGCATATTTAATACTTCAAGCATTCATCTCTACCCTTCTTACCTAGCATTTAAAAGAAACCCAAACAATGTTTTCCTGCCCTGATGAGGAACCTCAGTCTATTGAGGCGAGTGTTGAACGTGCCTCACCCTCAGCTGCAGGCTGCTGCGGCCTGAGCAGACCCTGCAAACCTGTCACAGTGTAAAAAAGGTTCATTTTTGTTATGGAAGCATTTTTGGTGTTGCAGACTAGTGGGATAAGTATGTAACAGCTGTTTATACATATAGGAGTATTACTATTCTCAAAAAGGTAAATGCAGGTGAACAGAACTTTATTACCTCTCTCTGAAGCTCCTCCATCGCAGGTGTTCAGAACGCGCTTTCTCACAGTGTTGCGCACAGAAGGAATCAGTACAAAGATTCTGTTCCATAGCACCTCCCACACACAGGTCATACTCATGTGATATTATCTTTTGAGGATTTTTTTTTTCCCCCCTCTCTGGCAGAACTTTTCATTTCAGGAATGCACTTCCACCTGTTCCCTCCCCCTGTCAAAGCCTTAACTGTGACATAATTACTGGCTTTCCAGGTACACTCTAAACGAATCTTTTATAAAAGATTTTGAGACCTAAAGTGAGCCATAAATTACCCCACTCCATCTGTTTTATGGAACTTTACTGCCGTTGGTAGGGGGGGGACTATTGGGTGTCCGTGGTCTGAGCTGGGAAGGGAAGAGGAGCCTGGGGCTGCCAGCTGGTGTATGCCAGCGCTGCCAGGAGTTCAGAGGAGATGGGCAGTGGGGGGAGCTGTGGGACACAGCCCTGCCGGGGAGGCTTTAACACTACGTTTGAAAACTTGTTCCTTTTGCTTGCAGAATTGCTTGGGGGATATTTTTTTCTCTCAGGAACAGTATGAAAATAGATGGCTAATGGCACTGTGTAAACGTACTCATTCACTGTTCCGTGCAAATGCCCGTTTTCAATAAAATCAATTAATCATCCAACCAAAAGCACAGCCTAAACGGGGAAAAAAAATTACCTTAACTTTAGTTAATTTCCTGTGTCTGCTGTGTGATTATTCCTGGGCATCAGTCAGTAACTGAAATCTGAAGGAGCTGAGATCCCCTCTCGTTTGGGTTACAAATAAGGTGAACAAGATGTCTGGAAGGAGGAAATTCCAAGTTGCTGTAAGGATTTCTTTAACCCTCCCCCAAATGAAGCCCAGGTGTGTGCACCTCTCCTTCAGTCGTGACAAACAGCGGAACGCTTCCCCTGGAATTATTCTGCTTTCCCCAAATAATTCCCGTTTACAGATGCTCCTATTTTAATGTGAAAATGCAAATTCTCACATTTTTAAGGTAAAAGGAAAACAAAAATTGATATCTAGTCTCTCTTGGCTCTGTGTAAAATATGAATTCTTGGAAGGTTTCCATGGTTTTGATTCTGTGTTTGTTTTTATTGCTTTCAGATGCAGTTTTGTGATGAGTCCTACAATTTCAAAGCTTAAGCACCAAAATGTGTTTTTTCACTTGGTCCTGTTGATGGGTTTTTGTAGGTAAATACGCTATGCGGGATCTGGTGAATCGGCTCCCAGGAGGCAACGGGCCCAGCATACTGTCGGATGAGACGGTGGCAGCAATCTGCTGTGCTCTGCACGAGGTCACCAGTAAGAACATGGAGAATGCCAAAGCCCTGGCTGATACCGGCGGAATAGAAAAGCTGGTGAACATAACGAAGGGACGAGGGGACAGGCAAGTAGGCAACCAAGTTCATACCGAAACTGTGTCTCTGTTCCCTCGAAAACGCTTAAGAATGTGGGAAGTGTTTTTTGAGTAAAAAAGAGAATCTGCTTTTGCAATCCTGACGGGAGTGGTTAGCAGAGCCTGCTCACACCGAGAGGGAGGCGGCAGCTGGGGCCACCCTTGCAGTGTTTTCTCTACCTCAGGCTTTCGGAGGCTCCTACCCTGCACGTGGGAGTCGCGGCAATGGGGCCTACTCGGGTTGAATGGTATTAAAAAAAATCATTCCCTCTTAAACACCTACGTAGAATATTCAGCGCTTTCCAAAGTCAGAATTCGTGGGTGCCTCTGTCAGGCCATACTGCAGCAGCTGTTACACCTGGGGTGCCCCGGGGAGACCCCAGCCTGCGGGAGCTGCCCGCGGGCACTGGTCTGGGGCGGGTGCCTGGCAAAGCCCAGCTCAGGGGTGAGGCGGGGCCACGGCCCCAGGGTCAGGCCCCAGGGAGCCGGTGGGAGCTCAGCGTACCGCCCCTGCCACAGTCAGTCTCCAGAGGAAGCTGTATCCTGGATATCCACAGGGTGCAACTCTTGGGGTGTCCAAGGGACGCGGGCTCGTTCCCGCTGCAGGCCTGAGTGCCCCGATGCTTTCCATGACTTCACTGCTCTGTGGAGACGACGTGTGCAGTTGCAGCTGTACTTACGTTTATGAGGCAACAGGGTACACTAAACAAATTTTAAATCTTGTGAACGTATTAAGAGTGTCTGCTCACTGATTCACACCAACAGCTGCACTTTCTGTCAGTCTTTTCTTTCAAAAACTGTTTGGGTGACTCTTCACAGTGACAGAAGGCAGCCCATATTTAACACAGATGGCACTTAATGGTCAGTCGCTACTTCAGTGCCACCACCAGCTTACTACCATTTCTCTTTAAAAAGACAGCATGATTTTATTTTTAATAACAGCTAGAGCAGTTTTCCTGGCCTTGATCTTGTGAGCAGAAAAGTGTTTTCCCAAAGAATAACGTCTTACTATGAGGATGTCTGGAGACTTTCAATACCAGCTCTCCCGTATTTGTTTGGATTTTTCTACAGTTAGGAATTTTGTACACAACGACTGGAAGTTTGTAGCCTCCGTTCTCATGAAATGCACTAAATGGAATGCTGCTTTTCATGATTTTTAGTTCTGGCAGACAGTGCGGGTGGCCACTGTATCCTCACGTGAGTGACCCGAGCAGCTGTCTGGGCTGGAGCAGGAGGTGACTCTGCACCAGCCTCTGCTGAGGCGGCTCTTCACGCCCTGTGGGGGCCTGGTGGGGTGACCTGACTCGCTTCACAGCAACAAGTATCAGGCTCTTCTGTAGCTCAGGAACCTTGTTCTTTTTAAGTGGAATCAAGTGGCTTTCTGATAATGTAACGCTCTACTTCCTTAGATCATCACTGAAAGTTGTCAAGGCAGCTGCCCAGGTACTGAATACATTATGGCAATACCGAGATCTCCGCAGCATTTATAAAAAGGTAAATGACAAAATTAGCCTATGCTGGGAAACAGTTCTACAAAAACTCCTAATTTAATGAAAAGCGATTTCTTTTGATGTCTCTTTCTTTTTGCCACTTGACAGGATGGATGGAATCAAAGTCATTTTATTACACCAGTATCAACACTGGAGCGAGAGAGATTCAAATCGCATCCTTCACTATCAACAGCAAATCAGCAGATGTCTCCTGTCATACAGTCAGGTCAGCCAAGAAACATAAAGATTCACCGTAGGGGGTACCCAATATCCCGTTTTTTAAACCAAACAGCCTCTCACTTTACCAGTCCTTCGCCTAGAACATGGAGGTCGCGCTGTCTCTCCTGCATTTCGACAGAAGCGCCTCATGCTCTGGCTGTTGCCCCAGCTGACTTGCAGGCTTTGTGGGGGTCTCTGCATCAGCCTTTTGGTGGGGATAAGGGTGCTCGGGGCCATACCACGGCTAGGCTGGGCGTTGCCAGGTGAAATCCTCAGTCACACCTGATGTTGTTTCTGACTGATCCCCCCCAGAGCCGTCCCCGTCCGACCCGGCGCTGCAGGTGCAGCCTGATGGGCCGCGGGCCCTGGGCAGTGTCGGGAGGACCAGAGCGGTAGCAAGGGACCCGTCTTCATTCCCAGTTGTGTAATGTCCCCTTGGGACGAGCAAGACAATTACAGAAATCTTACTTTTCTGACTCCACTTACTTCTCACCTTTGTTCCTTTATCATCTTCAGTGCTAGGAATTAGATCTTCATGAGGGGGCTGACACAAAACCTGCTTGAAACCTTGTATATTGTCTACATTCAGTGTTTTGTTTTATCCCATTTACTCTTCTGGTTTTACATGAATAGATCTCTGTTAATACTGAGAAATACCTGTCTACTGTGACTGCTATAATGAGTGACCAGTTCCTACAATACTCTTGTTTAATTACTTTACATAAACCAGCCCTCAGGCATTCCTTGGTGAGCGGTTACTCGCCGCACGAGGGCCCAGGCAGGGCTCCGTTTCCCTGTGAGAGGTGCCCAGGGAAGGGAGCATGCAGCTGCCGCGCCAGGTTCCCCACAGCAGGCTGCACTCACAGCTCTGGAGGGTTTTGTTAGGCCGACCTCAACCATGGCCCACGTGCAGGTCTCTCCCAGCCCCCCACGGTTCCGGAGCAGTGTCCTGTCCGGGTGTCTCCGTCGCTCTCACCACGCGGTCCTGGAGGCAGTTTGCCCTCGTACACCCAGGTGCCAGGTTGCACGTGCTGGCATCAAAACACCTCCGTGATTCACAGCCTGGTGTAGCTCTGCACCTGCTGCCAGAGCCAAACACTTCTCAAAACAAGTAATGGCAAGTAAGTGAACACGGCTTAGGCCCAGGGAGCTGGCCGGGTTCCACCAGAGTGTGACAGGATTTTCCAGTACCTGCTGTCAGACTCTTACCTCGGTGTTTCCTTTCTCAAGATACGCCAGCAGAACAACTGCCTTACTCCACTTCTCTGAACTACCAGTAGGAAGTAAAATGGGCAGCTCTAACATGGTACTGAGAGGCTGTTGTACTGTAAAAAGTCCAAACAGGAAGCATCTGCTTTTCTGTTCCAGAGCGTGGACAAGCTTAGACTGGTCAGGTGGAGTTTGGAGCGTAGAGCACATCCAGGGAGGGAGCTGTGGTGGCCCTGCTGCATGCTGGAGCAGCTACGCTTGGCCTCTAGCCGTTGTTCTTCTCTCAGTCACTCAGTTATTAACACGCACATTGTGATGACCCATGTCAGAATTTTAATGACAACTCCAAATCTAGGGGTTTTAGCCATTAATATGTCTGGATAATATCTGTAATTAAACTACCCATAATCACACAGAATTGTGAGATGTGATGTAATGGACACAGCTAATGGAAGAAGATATCATTGATGAATATTTGTAAGCAAAATCTCTAGAAATTATTTTAAAGTCGTTTTCTCCTGTGTTACTGGAGTCTTTCTAAACCAACAAAACCTGAGTGGCCTGTAAGCCAGGGATGATTTAGCAGAACAGACATTGTACCACTACAGTAGAGGTTCAGCTGTTGGCTGTAAGAGCGCAGTCAGTCACCCGTGGCTGTGAGGGGACGAGGGCTGTCAGCCAGCTTGAGCACGGTGTCCACGAGAGCTGCAGCACAGGCCTGCACACGGATCGCCTCAGCCAGGCAGACTCTACGTTATTCTGTCCTGTCCCAGGTGATAGGATGGACTTAAAAATTTCTATTTCAGTGTAACTTAGATAAGATCACAAGTGCTAGCACCAGTATCATCTGAATGCAGACAAACGATGTCATATGCAAACTGAAACAGGTAGGGCTTGTGGTGTCAGCTGCAGGCATTAGAGAGCAGGAACTCACCACTGAGCTGTAATCTCATGGTACGTTGGTGGTGGCTTTTGTCACTGGGGCTCTTCGTCCAGGAAGAATGAGGTGCTAGTTCTGCCCCTTGGCCACATCTCTCGTGGCAATGCTGGGGGGAGGAAGGGGTGAGGAGGGGGTGACGTTTGGCACGGGAAAGGCTTCGTGGTACGTACTGACCCTCCTCCTCTCCGTCAGTTGGCAGCACGTCCTCGTCACCGGCTTTGCTGGGCATTAGAGAGCCCCGCTCCGAATACGACCGAACGCAGCCATCTGTGCACTATTACAACAACCAAGGCGATGTCATCACCCACAAAGACATGTACACTGGTGAGAGACCACCCGGGCATTAGCCAGTACTGCTGGGGGAAAAACCTGCCTGTGCTCTGGTGTTATCACTGGATACTAAAATCTGCAGAGTTAATTGTTTGGGTGCTACATCATTTCTTCTAGGTAAAACAGAGCAAATAGATTTATGGAGAAAAGAATAAAAACTGAAATTTATGCCATAAACTGTTTTCTCACAGGTTCCAGCAAACCTTCACCGATTTACATCAGTTCCTACTCCTCACCAGCAAGAGAACAAAACAGACGACTACAGGTGACTCCAAAATTGTATTTTGAAATCACACTGGTAACAAGACTCAGCACAGAGTGTTTAACAGATGCACTTTGTATTAGAGTGCTTTTTTACAGAGTATCTCTAGCGTAGTAGCGTAGTTAGTTGTTGGGCTTAACTGGCAGCTGCTTACCCACTCCTGTTACCTTTGTGTTTCCCTTTCATGTTCACATATTTTAGCGTGTTGTTCTTCTGGTGGGGTCTGAGACCACTCCTGCGACTTCACTGGGTTTTGTGGTAGGTGTGGTCAGGTTCTGAACTTTCTACTGCACTCTAGCAGTATGACATTTGGAGTTACGGGCTCCCCAGTGAATGCAGGAGGAGACATTCAGGGAGACATAGAGGCTTTTCCTGTATTTAGTTTAATTTACAAGTTAGATACATTTCATGGAGGTTTGAAACCTACGTTGTGATCATACCTCTCACAACCTGTGTTACTGTCATCATTGCTAGAGCTGCACTTCACTTTTTTAGGGAAAGGTTCTGCATAATGTCTGTAAGTTTGAGAAACAAGTATTTTCTCTTCTAATTGTATTTGAAATCTTATGTTTCTATCATTTTGTCAACAGCATCAGCAGTTGTACTACAGTCAAGAAGATACCAACAGAAAAAACTATGATGCATACAGGTTATACTTGCAGTCCCCACATAGCTATGAAGACCCATATTTTGATGATCGAGTTCACTTCCCTGCGACTTCAGATTACACAACACAATATGGACTGAAATCAACCACGAATTATGTAGACTTTTATTCCACCAGACGATCTTCTTATAGAGCAGAACAGTACCCAGGTTCACCTGACTCCTGGGTGTAGCATCAAAGAGAAAAACCAACAGTGTATTTCTCATCTTGCTTGAGAAGAAATGGAATGGCCTCATTTGTTGTTTTGGTTATGAAATGTGAAAGTGAAATAAAAGAAGGAACAAGGAAGATTTTTTTTTTTTGAGTGAAGAATTGTCAGGAAGAAAAACTGGAAGGGATGGTTTTTTGCTCTGTTTAGATGTTAGGTATAATTACTTGTAGCTCCTGTAGTCTGGTGAGGGTGTGGGCGATGTGATGAAAGGTTTGAGAATTGAGTAAAATGAATTTGGAAAGAGTGTAGGTCAGAGCAAATTAAAGCTGATTTTGTTTTTTTATTATGTGAATAAAAGTCTTGTTCTGATAGTTTGTACAGAAAAAATAAAATGGATGCCCTTGTTTTATTGCTATTACTAAATGTCAAGATTGTATGCTATTACGTCTTGTAAATTTTTTGTTGGTGTAAATATGGAACTGCCACATTGGTTTAAAGTGCCATCCATTTGTAATGCAGTGTGTCATTTTAAAAGGAACTTGAAACATCATGCACAAAAAATATTCCAAGAAAATGTTATAAATTTTAAAAGAAAAAAAAAACTTTAAAAAATTAATAGTGTAATTTTGAAGCACAAAGTCCAGTCCAGTATATCTACACCTCTCCCATTCCCTGCCTATTTCATAAGAAACTTCACTGCCATTTTCTATGCACATGGAGTAACAATAAATATGGAAGTCTCATCCATGGAAAGCTGTTCCCTGTTCTTTTATTTTTTAATATATATATTTTTCTGTGTGTGATATTCGGAAACAAATACCATGAACTCTAATTGCACGTTTTTAGGCAGGTTGAGTGTATCAAAACATTTGGGCCAGATTTTCCCAGCTTTCTTCACCGCATAGATTCTGAATTTTCAGGCTGGCAGACCAAAGTGTGAAGTCATGCACTTTCCTCCCGTTCTCCCCTAGGCTAGTGGTTTTACTTTTGAGATGGGCAACCCAGGGTCTTTCAGAACTCTTATTCCGTTTTCTTCCCATCGTTGCTCGACTCCTCCCCTGGCTCTCCCTAAGAAAAATAAGATGATCTTGTTTTCATAGAAATTACAGTCTCCGCTTTGACTACATTCTGCTTGGAACTATTCACAATAAAAATCTTGGATTATTTTAAGTAACTAAATCACCTACTTTCCACACGCCATAGAGTCTGTTAACTTTACATGTCTGTAACCATAATTATTGTTCCCCATCATCGCACTTTCCTTCAGTTTTTGATGTTTCCAAATACCCCGAGTGCATCAGTGACAGTGGAAAAGGTAAGTGGAAAAGGTAATTACTCGAGTTTAGATGATGAGGCAAATTCACTCTTCCTCCATTGGTTGGGCTACTCCAGCCCCGACTGCAAAGGGGAAAAGAGGGGAGGGGGAGGCGAGCGGGGTGCGAGCGGTGACCAGGCTGAGCTCTGACCACAGCCCCGCTGGCTGCAGTGCCGCCGCTCCTGCGGGGACAGTATGTGCAGGTGGTGCCTTCACTGTCCTAGAAGACTGACTTTTTTTCTTTTAGGATAGAAAATAGTTTCCATTTACTTGAGTTTGTTTCTTGTAACAATAATTCTGCCACTGATCTTTCCTCATTCTACCTCCCTTCAGCCATGCGCGAACTTTGGTGCCTGTAACCTCCCGGAGGTGGTGAGCTCCGAGCCAAACGCTTACTTGGCATTTCATTGCCCCAGGAAGATTTCAGTCAGCTTCAGGTAACAAAATAATAGGCTGAAAGGGCTCACAGTCTGTTACTATTTGCTGCTTTGAATCTGCTAGTAACTCTCTAAAGGAGGGAGGGAGGCATTTCAACACAACAGTGGTACGATGGAATGGTTTTTGCTTCTCATCTGAGGCAGTTTCATCAAGATCAGGTTTCAGCAGGATTCAGGACAGCATCCCCAATTTGGATCTTTCATGCTGTAGAATATATGTATAGCTCATTATGTTTGTTTTGTTTTTACTGGTCTCGTTTATTTATGTATTTTTACACATTGTATCTTGGTGCTATACTGATTAAAATTATCTGTACAGTGTATTTGTTGGCGAATTTCCCTTTATGTGCAGTTTCAGACTCAATGTGCGGAAGCAGGGAAGAAATAGGGCACAATTCCATTTCAGTGTTCAGATCTGGGGTACAGCCTAAAACGTGTAAAATCGGTATATGGCTCCAGTGAGAACACCCAGCTGTGGCGTGACACAGCTCTGCCAAGTCCGAACAGGCCTGACGAGCAGGGGTGAACTGCCAGGGGAAACGGAACCTTCACGGCCAACCCCACCTCACAGGGCAGCCAAGGAGAGGGACATGGATGAGCCTGGTAGGAACAGAGGTGAGTTACACAGAAAACCAAGATTTGGCTATAAGAAGGATTGTGAACACTGGAAAAAGACAAAGTTTAGCCTATCAGATCTAACAGGAGTTTAACTGAAGGGAAAACACCTTTGTCATCACACCAGTCACGTGTACTCTGTGTTCGAGTTACGGTGAGAAAGACTAACGCTCATAAAAGGTACCAATGTGAACATTAATCAGCTTTTAAAAACAAACCAAAGCATGACTTTGTGGCCATGGGTAAATTATTGCAGCTGCCACCAACAGTAGATAAAGGGCCTAGAAGGAAAGCTGTTGTTTTGAGACCAGCGGTGGAATTTCTTGTAGGTGAGGCTGGGTAGAAGAGACTGGAGGAGCCTTCACCGGCTGAGGCACAAAGGTGTGAGGATTCCTCTGGCTCTGCGGCAGAACGAGACGAGGACTCGTTCCTGGCTGCACCACTCGCTTCATTCCGTCAGTCCTGTGAACTCGACAATTACTGCTGCTGAGGTTTAAGACTGTCTGATGCTTTTGTGCACAGTGCTGCCTTCCTAACAACCATCGGCATCTAGTGAGATGTCAGTCTTGGGGGTCTGAAAAGATCTACTAGTCATCCTCAAAGAAACGGCCCCTTTTCCACACAACAGCACTTCAGAAGAAGGAGCCTGTGAGCAGGGATGCCCCTGTCTTCCAAGTAAACCTCAGTTCTCTGCAGGCTGTGCTTGAGCTGAGTATCAGCATAAACTCAGCAGCATTAGGCTTCCAAAAGCCTCAGGTACACAGGGCTAAAAACACTGCACGGGGACGAATTGCTATGCAGCCTATAAAATGGAAAGAACAGCAAAATTATTTAGGTACTTCAAATACACAGTTGTCACAGTGTTTCATAGCCTGTAACAACAGATTAGGAATGAAAAAGTGATTAGGGCAACTGTACTAAAATTACACAGCAGAAAAATCCTGTGAATAGGTATTAAGAAACTTTCATGCTGTAATGTGATCCCTATTACAGACTCATCCGTGAGGGGAAATGGTAAATCGGGTAGTGTTTAAGCTGATCCAGCATAAGCCAGGCGAAGGTGCTACACCTTGTGAAATCCATGTAAACTGGGTTATTTTTTCTGTGTCTTTTTTCGGGAACAAGTCTCCAGCCGATACATGACTCATGCAATAGCCTCTAACACTACATTGCTACGTATGAAATCAGCAGTTCATCAGAAAGAAGCCATGGCATCTATTAATTTTCTACCATGGAGGTTTTTTCACTGTGGTTATATCTGATAGCAGCTCATGTTTATGTAAGATCAGTGAAATACCACTGAGGTAGTAACTTGTAATGCTAATGGTGATAGGAGTAACAATTGTGTTTATGAGCTATGAAAACAAATGCTGAGTTGACTTTTTTATTGCCAGTTTCTGTGACTTAAGTTTTGAGCCTGATACTACACCTCTTCTGATATATCTGATACTTGTATCTCCTCAAAACCTCGGGCAGGTCAGCAGAAGTTGAGGATGGCGCAGTCACGTTAGCTCCATATAACTAAATGAGAATCTTTAGGTGAGTCTTGCAGGTTAAAACTTTGCTTTCAAAGATGAGCTAAAGTTCTCTGACAAATACCATTGACTTCGTTTGACACATTTTAAAACTTTTTTAATAAATCAAAGTCTAGGGAAGTACAACAGGCTCAGAAGACCACACAACCCTGAATGAGACAGCCTTTGAAGAAAAGCATAAAAGCTTGATGTCTTCAGGAAGAGAGTAAGACAAGTTGGCAAAAAGTCAGACAGCAAATGGTAAGTAACAGTCTGTAGAAGGACGGAAAAAGCCTATTTCTAATTTAAAGGGTTACCAAAAAATTGACAAGACGACAGGCATGCAGACTTCCAAGAAGCCTGGTTGGATTAGAATGCTTATTTCTCTTAAAGGACATCTCCGGGCCTAACGGGACACAGGTGTTAGAGCTGCATCCCTGACTGCCAAACAGGGAAGGCAACGAGCGATGGAACAGGTCGAGGAAGGGCCTTAGGACAGCAAGTTCAGTAACTGCAGTGATGATGGGAGATCTCAATTACCTCCATTAGATGGAAAATGCCACATTATGGTGCAATGCCCAAACTAATTCTTTACATACCAAAACAGACTGCCACTGGGGGGGGGGGGGGGGG
>NW_020799107.1:38052103-38071557 GCF_003259725.1 Athene cunicularia
GCAAAGGAATCCTTGTCCCAGGATAATGCGATAGTATGGATATTAAAATGTCAGGTACACTGAAAAATTACTGGGTGAATCCTTCTTGTATTCACGACCACAGTCCCCCCCGGCAGGGAGTTTCATCCCCCTGCCCTGTGCCATGCCCTAGCCAAGCCCAGCAGGTCACTGTCAGAGCACCGTGCTCAGGCCTTTTGTCTGACAGGGTAAAGCTCTTGCTAGATTTAAGGTGGACAACAGCATTTCTAATGATCAAAAATACAGAAAACATTATTTTTAGTGAGTTACTGGGGGGGGAAATAAGCTGCTGAATTGGACTTTTGACTTCTAAAAGTCTGGGTTGACAGACAGACCCATTTACAGGGGTTTTGCTCAGCGTGCAGCATATCCTCACACCAAATCCCACACAGCCAGACCTCACAACAGGGAGAATTGTGACCGAGCAGAGCTCAACGACACCTGGACTTGTCCATGTCTGTATGATTCACCACCAGCCTATTCCCAATAGAACTTTTCAAACATTCTGACAAAATACAAACCTTGCTCCAGTGTCATGGAATAGATACATCACGTGGAATAACCCTTTTTCCTATTATGTTCAGATTTGAGGGATTGTGATGAAGTTGGGGATTTTTTAATTATGATAATCACCTTGCACAACAAAGTTTAACTCCATGTCTGACTGCTGTATGGATTAAACTAAGGCTACTCTAGATTTATTTCCACAACAAGGAATTTAGACTCCCAGACCTAATATTTCATCAACTTATACCTTTACATGGAGCCAGACTGAAGCATTTTAACAGCTTGTTTGCAGAGATTATTGCTACCACTGACACAGAGCACCTTCCTCCAGACAAAAGGTGCGTTTCTTGCCCGGGCAACTTGTAGCTGCTACCAGACAGAGAGCAGCAAGCAGGGACTGAGAATTTTTTTACACACTCTTCAGACTGGTCCACAGGACACCCGCCCTTCCTTTGAGCCTGCACAGCCATCTGCTGCCACGACACGGCAGTGAACACACCCTTCAGCCATAAACCCCACCCTCAAGAGTTCTAAAAATCCCACCGAGGACAGGGAAAGGTCTTAAAGCACCTCCCTACAGAGGGCACTGCCGAGAACGTGGTGTGAATTACCCGTACGCTTACGTGGTGAGCACGGCCATAGTTAGGCCTTACTGATTATGACTATTATCAAGTTCATTGGTGAAGGCCCTGAACTATTTCTTCTGTTAGGTTTGAGTCAGCAGCTCATCTGTGTTAGCAAGGCACCAGGGAGACAGGGAAAAGGCACCACAGCTGGTCCTTGAATTGCCTGCATTGGGCTTGTCCAACTGGCTTTGTGCAAACGCCTGTGACTGTCCCTGCTGGGCGCTGCATCCCGAGATGTACTGCCTTCACTCCTCAGCTTCAATATTTCATCTGTCCGTGTGCTACTCTACTACATTTAAAACAGCTATTAAAATGTACCTCTGAAGTCTGCTTGTCTCTTCAAAAGCTTTGTGCATTCTGTCATTAACCTTCAGGAGTGAAGATGATGAAGAGGGCAAATGAGTGCCTTAGTGCCTAGATTAATGAGCTGAAGTGGAAACGCGGCGTTACTGGAGAGCGGGAAAGCTAAAAACATCAGGAGATGGAAAAACAAATATTTTGAGATTCTTATTGAGATTTACTCTTTATGGAAAGCTAGTTAAATTTAGAGTCATTTAGCAGATTAATTATTGAAACTCTCGGTAGGTAGTGGCCATGATGATGGTAAGTACCTGGACATCGATGTAAATCACTTTCTCATTTTCTTGCTTTGTTGCGATCATTACTATTTGCAAAGCTGTTTGTTTTTCAGAAAACATCAGAACAGCAACCACATTTATCATCTTTAGGAAAGAACTGGAAGGTAAATAAAAGCCCAGTGTCTCTATAGAAGGTGGTCTGTCCAGTTCCTGAGGCACGTGTGCTTTACAAACCTAATGTGGGGATATTTACATCCATGCATGCTTCTCTATTTATTGTAGTTTGAAGATCAGACAATATATTTTTACGTGGTTTTCCTCTGATTAATAAATAGAACAAGGATGATATTCAACACAGGTATAGCAAATGGGATGTGAACCTCCAGACCTGACCACATAAAAAGTATCTTGGGTGGGACAAGGTCAAATAAAGGGAAGAAACTGAATTGAATCTACTGGGTTTGTACTGCTGGATATAAAAAGACTGTCAAAACTTGTATTTCAGGGTTGGATTTTACAACAAAGTAGTCTGTGTGTTCTGAGTATCTTGACAGATACAATTAATGGGCCTGTTCTTAAGATGACAAGGAAATACAGCAGTGACTCTATGTTAATGACTGTATGTTAATTTTAGCTAAGCCCTTCCCCACAGGAGCTGAAACATGATGGAAATGGATATGGTTAGCACAGCACAACCTGGTAAGTATGTATGCTCACTAGCTGTCAAAAAATCGGAGAATGTACACTCTTTCTATTGCCCATTTTGGCTCAAAAGAGGCCAGGCCACAGCATAGGTATAATTTCAGAATAAATATGATTTTCCCCCCTTTAAAAAACGTACATGTTTCAAGTCAGTGAAAGAACTTGTCTGATCTGAAATTTCTTCCAGATGATCTATAAAACCATCTCATATTTACACTACAAGAGAGTAATGAGAGAACTAAACAGGATTTACAAGCTGTGGGTTTGCCATACTGATTCTTACATGATCTCATATCTTAGATGCCACATCAGCCTTATTTTTTGTTAAAGCTGAGATATCCAGTTTCTTCTTTGTACAGTGTAAATGCTTTTTATTATTAACTTACATTCGTCTCAGTTCTTCTAAGCATCATCCTCTTCCTCTAGCTAAAAGGGACCATGAATCAGGAGACTTTAATCCTCTCACTGATTTGCCTTTCAACAATCATGGGAACTTGGAGAAAAGACAAACTGTATCAGAGTACGACCATCCCAAAGAGAAGTGCCCCAGCTCCGCTGGATTCCAACAGATGTACGCCCTAAAGTGCAGGGGAGTTCTGACAACTTCTGTAAGGTTGACACGTGATGTGTGCGACCAGCAGCATCTCAAGCAATTCAGTTAGTAGATTCTCTCTGCTCTACCCACGTGCAGCTCTCTACAGCCAGCCATGCCACACCACGCCATGCCATGCCATACCGCACCATACCTCCTCTCGTCCAGAGAGAGCTGCAAGAATCCCAAAAGCTATGCCATGCTGCTTCAGGAGGGAACATTTTCAAACGGATCCACTGGCGAGGCAAACGCCACGCGTTACCCCGAAGGACTGTGCCAGATGAGACGATAGCCACAGCATCACAGCCATAAGCCTTGCCTGCCTGAACTGCTCACCTATGGCAAAGCTCATTCAGCTGAACTTGTCACTGCATGGCAAGGGCTGTTAGTATGAGGAACCACTCGGAAAGCTGCGTTTCTGCCAGTCTGGTCATGAACAGCTCCCAGCCACAGCCCCCTCCTGCACTGCTGGTCTGAAGGGGAAGCCTGGCAGGGACACCGGACAATCGTCAGTGCCCTCCTGAGTGCCAGCAGAGGAGCCTGCCAAAAGGCAGCACGCAGGGAGTACGCTGCCCCATCTTGCCAAGCAATGTGTAAGCACAGCAACTGCACTGCACAAAGGGGCCTGGAAAGGCTGGCTTTTGTCAGGTTAGACCCACAGCAAAGCTCCCACACCTTTTAGAGCAGCTTTTTCAGAGGAATCGATTGCAGAGACCTCAGGCCCTGCTGTAGTCCTGAGCAACATTCCCTGCCTATCACAGCCTTTTTCTATGACGCACGTAACAGCACTTTCCAAAGCTAAAACATGCCTCCAGCTCAGTGTGAAGCCAACACACATACTGCATTGTGCATCCTGTACCATCTGACCATAAAATCATTCCTTTTATTTATTTTTTTTCTGCCACATTCTCACAAGCAGATGTGTCTGCTTTCTGTGGGGTGATCATGAGGGAAGAAGTCTTGAATAAACACAGCCATGAACTTGCAGGACGTTCTGACCTGAAGGATGCTGCTGGCTGTATTCTCTGAGCACCCCACTGTTAGCTTCGGATTTGAATACTGTCAGAGCCTGGATCCAAACTCAAGTTCTTAAAAGATTATCACTTCTAATCATCGAGACAGATTTGAAATAAACAGCCACCAAGTCTGCAAAATGTAAGACAGGAGAACAGCCAGCAATCTAATTTCTTTCCCAGCCAAGCCCTTAACATGAAAACATGATGCAAGACTGGTGTACATAAAGCACTGTTTGTAGTACGTAATTACTTCTTGTTAAGGAGAAGACCTTGATGTTTTACTTCAGAGAAGCCTAAATCAGGAGCAGGGTAATGTTCAGAGCATTCTGTTGGGGCACATGGAAAGATACATCTCTCCAAACACGTAACACTGGTGGGAGAAGTCACAGTCTGCGAAGGCAGGCAGAAGTCAGCAGCAAGGTTCTTCATTTGCTCACAATTAGCATCAAAGTGGCATTTTGTGAGTTACCCTACCCAAAGATATCGTTACATCATTAGAGATTCTAAATATTTTATATTTAGATGCATACAATTTACAGAGCATTCATCAGTTTAAAGTGCATGTATTTTCAAAAAACAGGGAGTTTTCTTTTGGTTCTTACTAGGTTTTTCAGGCTATCAAAAATTTTTTTAATATTTACTTAGCTTTCTTTATGGCATTTTAATTAATGGTAGAGTTGATAATTGCATCATAATTAGACATGCTAGTGTAATCATCCTAGATGTGCTATTTTCGTAAAACCTAATCAAGTATGCGTCAAACATGCAGCTGGAACATTCTAGCGGACTTTCAGATTAACCCCAGAAAAACAGTTCTGGTGGGGTTTCGTGAACACGGTGTAGGACAGTCAAATCCATCACCAGCTATAGAGCTTTCCACACCAGACATCTATTCTGAAACCATGCTGCTAAAACCAGCCAACCAAATAAACAGAACTGAAGTAACACAGACACAGAGCACGTACCAGCTACTCAGCTACTGCACTGGGACTTTGCTTCATTAAGCCCCTCCTCAAACCTGTGTGGGACTGTTTGTGTCTCCCTAAACCCAGTACAAGTTTCAGTAGAACATCAGGAATAGATTATTTCCCAGAGTGAACGTTGTCAGAAGCCTGTGTTCTCAATTTCGAGAACACAGAGACTTCTCCAAGACTTGTGTACCTTAATTTCAATCTGCCATAAACACAATTTCATTTATGGCAGCATTTTAAAATGGGCAGTGCCAAAACGGGGAAACAAAGCACCCATAGCACCACATCTCCAAGATTTCCATCAGCTATTTCAGCAGCTAGAGCATACGCGGTAGGCAAAAAGCAATAGCACGCATTTTTCCAATGAAGGAAGCCAGATCTTTAAGTCTTTAGAAAGTAAACCACCTACAGATGAAGAGCTGAAATACAGAACGGTCCTACTTTATTTTCCCCTTAACCTTGCATGTTGTCAAGGAGAGTGTTTGAAGGGAAAGGATTAATTACATTTTTCTAGGTTCTGCATAGGTTTAATAAGTTTACTCAAAAAGTAACTTAATGCTTTGTGGGATTTTAACATAATTTAATTTTACTCCCTCCTATGGAACAATTATATCCTCTGTATAACTTTCTGGTGAAAAGAGAAAAAAAAAAAAAACTGGGAAAGTATATTTTTTTATTCTTCCATGGCTCAGAGCACACTGAATGCTCACATTTCCCATGCAGTGACTCGCATCTGGACTGGGACCAACTCCAGAGTTCCATATGGATGCATCACTTTCTAAAAAAAATGGACATAGGAAATAAGAATTTGTACTATATCAGCAAATTCAACTAGAATACATTATTCATTCTATAAAAAGCATTGGCTGATATCAATCAGTCTCTTATGTAACAGCAGGGTGCCACCTTCTGCCTTAAATTGACTTTCTACTGCACTATACCCTCTGCTTCAATGCAAAGCCTGCAGTAGAGTTTATTGCAGTAAATAAGCCTTGTGCTGTTGAGACCAAGTTTTAGTATCAGTTGTTTTGTTATTAAAATGGTTAGGAAAGGTACGTTCATGATAATACACCATCCATCCTACACATACAAAAGTACATCAGATAGACAATGCACTATATATACATATATATATATATATATCTCCAAGTATCCCCCTAGAACAGACAACAGCAGGCTCTGCCAAACCCAATTCATATAAAAATAAATTTAAATAACTGAAGAAACAAAAGCTATGAAAGAAGGTTCTACGTGTTACATACTCCAACCTAACACAACCCGTTTAGAATTTGTCTACATTTCACTTTGTTAGGCAAAATTGGGCCTCATTTATACTAGTCATACTTATCCTTCAAAAGCAGAAGGTAAAATGAAAATAACTCAAGTATAAACACTGCAAAATAAGCAAGAGTCAGAAGCACAGTGTGCAAGACTGAGGATGTGTGCCTGAGAAACAAAACACTGTTCTAACACCAGCAAGTCGAAGGATTCAGTTTGTTGCAGCCTTCAGGACCTGTCAGTGCTCTGGCATTCTGCTTTGCTCCACCTGGTCCTCGACACGTACGGCTGCCCACCACAGTGAAAATGTGGAAGAGCTGACTTGTTTCTTGACAAAGGTCAAGACTTGACAAAGGTCAGCGGAGAACTGCAAAATGGGGGAACTACTCATATATTCCACACAAGAGAATAATTAGTTCACGAGAGACAGAAAAAGCATATTGGACAACAACATCCAGTTCAGACTAACTTGCAATTTACATTGATTTCATTTATCTAATGATACCAGTATGTTTCACCTTTCACTCAGGAAAGCAACTGTCTGGCCAGAGGAGCTTAGAGAATACAAAGGAGACTTGAAAACAGCAGACTGGTAACAGTTACATCGGGTTGTTGTATCTGTGTCTTGGAAGGAAGGAAATGGGTTACAGTTACGTATTGGTAACCTGTATCGCAAGTCGGTCTGTCTCCAAATGTGTCACTGGAAACCCTGTAGTGACAACACACTTCTCTCAAACACTTAATATGAATTCAGTAACCCCAAAGGCCCAAGTGACACAGTTTGGGAACGAAAGCTTTAGTCTGATTATTGTTAAATGTGTAGCTTCAAGAGTATGGAACTCAGTGGAGGCTGCAAAATCTGTCCAAGGAGCTGGGTAAATACGTTGTTAACTGAGCTTCTTGTTCTTCCTAGATGTGCCCACACCAGCAAATTTAAAGGCAACTCCTGTATATCCTAGATGGGACATACGTGCCCTCAGACAGTAACATGCGTTTATACAAAACTTCACACGAGTGTTAGAAAACAATTTTAAAGTAATATTGTGGACAAAAAAGATTGGTTTTTGTCCCTGTTTCTACTGAAAGGAGTCCTGCTGTACTTTCATACACGGGATTTTTTTTCATTAGTCACTGAAGATAAGGTGGGAAGGAGTGCCCCACGAGCTGTGGCTGCGATGGCGCCGCGCACACCACAGCGGGCGGGCTGGCACCGGGAGCCGTGGGCCTCTTGGGACCGCCAGCAGCAGCGCCACCCGCGGAACCGCACGGAGGGCACGGCGGCTCCACCAGCGGGACCGTCAGGAGGAGGGTTAAGCCTACACGCAGAGCAGAGAGCTCAATATCTGCTCTCCCGCTGTGAAGCCTGGTGCTGTAAATATTTCAAAACAGGCTCTTTCCCCATAGCAAACGGATTTGGTAATTCAGGAGAATGATGATGGTGGTGGCCTGCGCTAAGATGCCATGCCACAGAACACAGGACTGTGCACATGGAACCCGCCGTGCCATGCTGGCTCTTGCCCTCGTTTCGGCTGGGAGAGTCCGTTCTCCTGAGCTGGGAGGGAGCGGAGCGGCCGGCCCGGCCCCGGCCTCACCCCGGAGAGTTAAATGTGCTGGAGGGGGGCGGGCGGAGCTGGCGTGCCGGGCCCGGATTGGCCAGTGCCGCAGTCCATCTCGTGGGACGCGGCGCTCGGTGCATGGAGCGGGCGGGCGGCGCCCGTTACCGTCGGGACTCCCGTGGTCAGCAGCGTTTTGTTACAGCCGCTGAGCTGTGTTCTTAGTTCAACCTACAAGTTTTCCCTTTTTGTCCCTGCCCTGTTTCCGGGGCGGGGCTGCGGGCGATGGGCGGCGGGTTCAAACCGCGGCGCTCTGGCACCTCAGAGGAGTTCCCCTCGTCTGTGGAGCCCAGCGAGTTTAAAAACCAACAGATGGAGAGTGCAGTTGGAAAAGAAAATTGGTGAATTAATCACACCTGTAAGCCAGCTCTAGAGGGGGATGTGAGGCCGTGAGTATTTTTTAATACTAAATATCACTTTGTAGTCTGTTCTACTTTTTATGAACTACATGTATAGAAGAATAACACATGCAATGGGATATTTAATGGTGTAATTTCCAGCTAGTTCTTAAAGGCATATGTGGGTTCATTTTTCTCAACTAGAAAAAGTGTGAAATGAATTATCTACCCGTCCATCAGCACAAAGTAATCGCAGACTGTGAGGAGAGATTGATCCCCATTAGGACTGAATGCAGAAGGCCTCCAGCTCATTACAGAGGGTTTATAATCAAGTCACTGCATGGTAGCACAGTTCATTTGACTATGTCCTAAAATTATTCAAAAAGTTAAGTAAATCCAGAATCTGTCAGTGCATCCCCAGAATGGCCAGAGAGATACAGGAACCTGAGATCATCACATCCCATAAAATGCTGAATTACTACCATTGACAATTCCCCCTCTGCCCCAAAATCAATCCTTGTATATGAGTGCTTAATAAGGGAAAAAAATATACATTCCTTCAGTCTGACTGTAAATTCTTCATCACTCCTATTGATCTGGGTCCTATTTAAAGCAGCCACTCATCCAGAGAAGTTACTGTGTTGTCTGAAAGATTTATCTCATTTCAAGTATTATACACAACTGCAGACCCACACAAAGAAACAGGGATAAGGCCATTCAGCATTTGTCAAAAAGGCATTTAGTTTGTCTAGTTTGCTGATATTCCTAAACATTCAAACACTGGAAACAAAAATGAAAATGTTTTAAATTCTACAGGTATGTTAACCCCTGCTTGTGCCTGACATGCTAAAGAAATTCTGTTATAACCCTACTCCTTTCACAGGACTGTAACTCTCTGCAGCATCTCTCCTGTTTGATTGTTTACCAGTTATGAATTTTGACAATGAAGCTTGTAAAAAAAGACTAAGCAAACCCACTATCAGCTTTTTAAAAAAAATTTCCCATGTAACACAAGTAAGCTTGTAAGTACATTTGTTTGAAGAAATTTGAAAATTACCTATATTTGAAACCAAACTTGAAACCTAAGAATAGAGTCTTCAGCAGAGCCTACCGACTTGACAAACCACCCAGACCAGCAAGTTGCTCTGGAAGTGCTCACTTGGTGTCTCCATGTCTTTCTTGCAGATCTAGTGCCCATCAGTTTTCTCTGCCTCAGTGATTATCTTCCCTGTGCCAAGTTTTAAACCACCGTGCTCGGTGGGGTGGCAGTTACTAGGCAGGCAGAGCCTGCCGGGTCCAGGCAGCGCTGCCCTGCCATGGCGGGAGGGAGGGACAACCACCCCCAGGGCACTGCAGCTGCCATCCTCCTGCAGGCAAAGAGCACGGACCTGTCCTAGGGAGGCACAGGGCTATAAACTGTGTAGCTGACCAAGCCTGTGTTAGGAGGGGGTGGGAAGGCTCATTTCAGCCTGCCAGCTCTGCTGAGCCCACCTGCGCCAAACCCCTCTGCTTCCTCACCACCACCTGTGTCTGTAGTTGTGTCACCAGAACATGAAACACTTCTGTTTCCTAGTCAACACAGTGCAGACAAACCACCTCCTGCACTTCCCAAGCAACACGTAAACAAGGAGGATGGGCTTCCCCAGACTTGTGTTTCCAAGGCCTGGCACACCTGTTGTTTACATGGCACAGTATGTGTTACTGCCCCATACGTGCCGATCCTGTTCTGTAGTCTGATGGGGGAAGAGAGGAATCCTTGTGCCTCTCTTTCCTCCTCACTTTCTCTGAGGTGACTGGCACCTCACAAGGCAGCAGGACTAATCCAATCTGCCTGCACAACACTGCCTTTGAAAAAGCTGACTGGGTAGCAGCTGGAGAGGAGAATCCCAGGTTACTTACCCTCAACCTTGACCCATGCACTCGAACAGGGAAGGGCTGTAGTCCAGCTCACAAGAGGAATCTCCCCATAACTACTGTAGCAATACAAACGGAAGAAAAATGGGTATACTAATTCTGATTATTCAGTTTTAGCACCTTTGTATAATGTTTGACGTTCTGCTCCATACTACTACAGTGTTATTCCAACTCTGCTATAAATGATAACCAGCCAAACAAGAGCAGGGGCAACTCTCTCCCTCCATTTTCCAGCTTACTGATGTGCTTCCAAGGACTATCCCACAGTCACTACTGTTACAGAAATCTGCTGTTCCAAGGGAAATTACTGCAGAATTGGAATTAGTTTTTACTCACCATGAAAAAGATAAATTTCTTGTTTACAGCTGGGTCCAACACAAAGTTATGTCTGGTGCAGAGTTCCCATTCAATTACTGGATATCACGTGCCCTCTAGTGGCCACTCGCTCTAATACAAAAAGCTGCTTTGGCATACCTGTTCAGAAAGATCCATAGGATGACAGGTAATTTGCAGTTGGCTAGCTCCAAGAAGTTCAGTACCACATGACAAGGAAAACCTGCAAGACACCAAAAAATAATTTGCTTTCCTTTGCTTCCCACCAAAAAGCTCTTTTCTGAGGGTGAGGGTGCAAAGCCATGATCACAGCAACAAAACCCAGTGAATTCTGGTGTTTAACCTTTGAGGAAACAAGCGTTGCTGTGCCGATACAACAGGAATAGTGAAATCTGTGTAAGGGCTTCCATACAGCTCAGTAGGTTGCAATTTAATTCTTTAGAATTGATTCACTTATTCTACTACCCAGTATTATTTTGTTTTTAACAGGGACACTTAGGTGAAGAAAACACATGAGAACAAAGCTATATCTTTCTAGTCATTCTGTAAAAAAAGTTTGAATTTACATTAAAAATTATCCAGTAAGGTGTATCTTCTCCTTAACAATATTACCCTTTACCTTGAATTACTATCATACAGTGCCTGGACCCTCCTGTACTCTCTGAGACAACTGGCATCCAGATCAGAACCAGCACTTGAACTTCTCAGGTTTCCCAGAAGAAACAGGTCAGCTTTACAGATGTGAAGCCAGATTTCCTACAGATCTTGTCAGATGCATAATATATGTACTAGTGAATGATTATATCAACGTAAAAATCACTGAACATATGGCTGCCTTCACTAATTGGTCTTCTCCATGCCTTAGAAATTTAACACTAATGTTCTTTGCAACATTATTAACTTTATGCTCAACTACTATAAACAGACAATAAAAAGCCAGGGCAGAGGAAAAAAAAATTTAAAGCATGTATTAATAAAAGATAAGTCATATACCTGCAGCAGAATATTTGTTGTCTCCATCATGCTCCTGCAGCAGCCAAAAATAGCTATATTGAGTCAATCGAAAAATGTGTTGCCTATCTGTAACTGATCTTAAAAACCAGCAATAGTATTTCACCATTCAGTTACCAGATATAAAAACAGTATCAGTTTGTGTTAGTGGCCACAAATTAGTAATTCTGATATTTGAAAATAAGCAATACTGGAGATGAGGTGGAAGCGAAAATACTGCAGAGTCATGAGCAATAGATTTAACAACACAGAGACATGAATTAAAATGAATTAAAACCTGATACGTGACGAAGATATTCCATATGCCTGTGTGCTGAAGTGCTTGTTTTAGATGTGGACTGTGCCTGGTGTATAATTATGCTAATAGCTATTAGCTAGATTACATGAAGTAATCAGTCAGTCTGCTTGGAAACATGTTGACTCCTGATTCTTCCAAGTGACTTTTCAAACTTTGTAGTCAGGTAATAACTTGCCTGTAGAATGTAGGTTCTAAAGGAGTAATTGCCATGGAAGGTGAAAGAGTTCCAGAGCACTGAGAGCACCGCTCAAAATTTCCTATGACTATGGCAGTTAGAATTCTGTGTCTGCCCCCAGGCTTTCCCACATCTGCCTCCGTTTTGGAAAAAAAACCCCATATTCTAAAAATACACTGAACCATTACAATATCAATTCCATTCCTAATTTGGTCATTCACAGACTACTGCCATCAAAAGAAATCTGTCCCCAGGATCAGATGAACATCTCTGAAATCTGATATTTATATAGGACTGAGAATGGCAGGAAGAGATTTCAACTGCACTGTCCCATGGTCACAGAAGAGTGATTCTGTATCTCATTCCTCCCACCAGAAAAAACAGCCAAATAATTTCCAACAGAAAATAAATACATTAAAGCATTAAATCAGATTTTCACATCCATGCTGATGCTGTAATATTCTAATAGTGCCAAGGTCTACCTGTCAAGAACAAGGTGCTCTTGTAAGTACGATGCAGATACGATTCACAGCAGCTTCTGGTTAAATATATAACCAGTGACAGGGGTAGTGAAGTAAGGAGAAAGAGGGTGGAAGAAAAACAAAAAAGAAATGATGAATTATATTTAATATCATAAGAAATCCACAACATCAACTTACTACTTCTTGTTTAAACCAAGTTCCCGCGATTTTCACAAGAATTCCTGGAACAGATGTAAAAGGCAGCACACCAAATCCATGCAACGTGCGGCCTTATGTGGTGAGTTATGAACCATCACCTCTCCAATCTGCGAGGTAAAAACCAGTTTCTTTTATGTTCCACATATTTCACGATTCACACTTGTTACCAGATTGCACAATGTGGCTTTCCCTTTTGCACTTACATTTCCTCACTATGGGACTACCTTAGCGTGGGTCCGTGGCTCCCTTTGCCGCTGCGGTTTTAGCACTCAAAGCACAGACTCTGTCTGGATGACCTGAGGTCAGGATTTGAGTTGTCTTTTAGGCAGCTCTCTGCAAATCCAAGTGTAAACATTCAAACCAACGGGTACAAATCCAAACCTGTTCAGAATTGCCTCCTTTCAATCAGTTTTATAGAGGTTGTGAAAGTTACTGCAAGAAGCATGGATGAGAACTGCTATGGCTTTTGTGCCTTAGAAGGAATATTGGTTTGTTTTTCACTAAAGCCAAGAACGACTAGTTGATTCTGTGACTAGGTTTTGATACTGAAGTATGCTTGTAGAAAACGGGTAGAGATGCTTACCTCACTAGCACAGTATTTTAAGCAGAAACATAGAGCCAATATGTATAATTATTAGTTGTCACAATACCAAAAGAATCCCAACAGTTCAACTGCAAACTCCAAGTCTGAACTGAGGGTACCGAGGGAACAGACTACAGGAGTTTTCCAGATTTTTCTGCTGTCTGTGCTTTACTTATTTCAATTTTCTCACTCTTGCTTTTCTTCACAGCTATTTTTCTTTACCCTGCTAGCAGATTCAGCAGCATCTCCAAGACACCTCATCTGCCTATGTGAATCCAAGGTCCACTCCCAAAAAGTAAAGTAGGCTTGTCAGCAAAAAATAACAGCTATTGACAAAAAAGTATCCACTGGTGAGGGTTATGTCTGACCTGAGTAGATAAGCTCATATGGGGCCTTAAATTTGAAATGAAAGCACCATGGATGGGAATCACCACAACTTTCCAAAATCCGTCTATAATAAAATGTGTAAGTTTGTCTGCCTGAGCACTGGGCTGCTGCTGGGAGAGGCAGCGATGATATAAGGATTCCATAGGTTTGCGATTGAGTGCTTCAGCTTCTAGGACTGAAACCCCTAGATGAGATCTAATAGTGATTAACATGCAAACAGGGAAAAGAAACTCCTAATACCTAACCAGCATAAAGAGATACTGCCTTTGGTTCATCTGTCATTGCTGTTAGCAGACGCAGAGACAGTAATTCCTGTATTATCTTAAGGAAAAGCTCCCAAAGCATCCAGCTCTGACAGGAGGAGGAGACCATACCCAAGTTCATGTAAATAAACTGAAAAATCAGTATTTTTCTGTTGAGGCAGAGTAACATTAATATGAAAAAACCAAATACTTCTGAAGAAGTTTCTTTTGTTACCTCCCCTTTAGATAGTTTCACCTCAAAGAATTTCCTTCCCCTATCAAAACTGTCATCATCCATTTCAAGCTACTTATTGGCAGACACATGCAGTACTATTGACTTATATTTGCAAAGTAATTTGCTTTTCTAGGGAGGAAATTGCTGCATTTCAAAGCCATTTCCTGCTCATATACACAGAACTAAAATATCAAACAGACCAGGTTTAGACTGGGATGTCCTCTAACTTTTTCTGCTCTAAAAATCCAAGCCAACAGGAGTCATCCATATGGTAGCTGTCATGCTGTAAATCCCTACTGGTTCCTTATTCCATGTTCTCTTCCACTTTTTCCACTTCATTTCCCCCTTCTTCTGATTCCACTTCACCACATCCTATTTTTACATTCCCTCTCTCCTTTTGAATTGTTGAGATCCAAGAACGAGACAATCCCAAATAAATCATGAGATTAACGAATTTTTCTTTCATGTTTTGCTTTCAGAATCCCTCAAAGAGCTAATTTTTGTGATGAAATGCTTTCACACAGCAAAGCAGAACATGTTTACAGCATTCTAGAAAAATCTCTGGCATTATGTGTTGTGATTTCAGCAACTGCTTGCAGATAAAATTAACAGTGTCTCATCACAATAGATGCAGATTTTGCTCTCTGACTCAGGCAGGGGTTATTCCTGGATGAGTCAGGGAACCGTCAGCAGTGCTTTCATTGCTGTCTTTCCAAGCCTCCGAGTACTGCAACACAGTCGAATAGCAAGTGTTGGTACTGCTCTGTTCTCCCTCCCCAGCACACACGCACACAGAGGCACACAAACACCTTTTCTGACTTGTCTGGTTAGGGACAGAGTGAGAATGGAGTAGGAACTACCTTCTACTCTACCCATCCGGCATCTTAGGTGATGCCTAGGGACCCGAAGGTGCCTTTATCTTAATGCAAAAGACTATGATCACTGACAGATTCAGGAAGGTGCCAAAATTTGTGAAGAAGACTTCTTCATCCACAACACGTTTTATAACATAGATGGTAAGCAGTAAAAGATGATTCCTTAATGGAATTTTTCATCTTAAATACTGAAAACGAAATGGAAGTTTATCAGATAAATAATTCCAGATTATCTATATCTAGTTCCATTTCTTATATTTCATTGTAAGATTATCAATTAGACATTGATCTTGGGTGATGCTGTTCCTACCTAGGACATCTATTTTGGATAATGCTATTTCCAAACAGGATGAAGCAGGATTAACTAACAGAACTCTGGAATGGTAAAAATCAGTCAGGATTCAGAAAATCTGACTGAGTAATAGTTCACAGTAGAGTTATTTTAGAATTAGGTATTAATCACACAAAAGCTTCATACGTAGTAAGAAAAAAGATTAATGAACACAAACTTTGAAAGCAGGTCCGTTGTTGTTTCTAGCAAGTACTTCAGCTTTTGCAGGGTATTCCAGTAACCTTGACACTGCCTTGATACTGATGTGAGGCAATAAGAACAGTTTAAGAAAATGTGCTACCAGTTGAGGTGTCTTCATCATCAGTGACAGCATTTAAACAGAATGTACCATATTTCATTAACAGTCTCTCACCTAGTTGCTGGTTTCTTGTTTAAGAAGGAAAATAATTACAATGAACTATACATGGGAAATGATGTAAAATCACACATGAAAAATCTTCTTGTGCCATCCAGTGCTGGAAAAATTTTAACTGAAGCCTACTGTGACTAATTACATATACTTAATATATTAAGCAACAAAGAAAAATAATGGATGTTCCTAGTTCACTGCAGTTTTTGAATGTCATTTTCATTGGTATAAAATTTTATCACTGATGTTACTGCTTTGAAAATATATCTGTTTAACACCAATGTCACTGTCACTTTATGGACATTCTGTATTAATTAAGGGTGAAAGCATGGTGCTACTGAAGGCAAAGAGACTTCATTTTGGCCAGAGATTTAATTTCATACCACAGCTTTTCAAAGAGCAAATGAAATTCAGGCTAGATTTTCTGAATGACAAAATTAGATCTTTTGGCTGAAGTGATGAAAAACTCCATAATTTAAACATTATGACAGATGGGTATTTTTAATAAACTGTGAAACTTTTATACAGGTTAAGTAGTATAGCTCTTTCTTATTACTGTGCATTAGATAATTTAGAAGAGTTTGTTAAAGGCTGCATTGCTGTATCTTTGAAGTGTGACAGTAAGTTATATCAGACCTGGAAAGAAAAGGATTTTTTTGAAACTTTTTTTGGACACACACACACACACACACATATAAAACTCACACCAGAGAGCAAATTTCTATATCGAGCAGCTAATTCCAGGCTCAATTTCAGAGTACAAGTAACCCCCTGGTATGCTCCATGTGTGTTTTGGGTACTATGCATCCAAAGTGTTCAGAGCATTTTGAAACTGTCTATGATTTTAATGGATTCTTTCTCATGCATCAAGAATAAAAGGTTGTGCGTCTCACCACACACCCAGTTTGTACTGCTGCCCACATAGGCAGTTTTGTCTTTAGGCACGCAGCACGGCAGCGACTGCTGCAGCAGGTTGTGTGCTGACACGCGAGGGGGTGCTTAGATTACTCGGGGATTACAGGCTTTGCTGCTTTAGTGCTAAAGCCCCATTTAGTTAAAGCATATTTAGGCTTCCAAAAGTGGACTGTGGTGTTTTTCAGCTGAACAGGCTGCTTCTGACCTTGCTGACAGGCTGACTGCTGTCTCGGGACAACTCCTGAGGCCACGCTGAGAGGCAAAACCCCGCTCTGCTCTGCGGGGCAGGGGGGGACGGGGCAGGGAGTGGCTGGACAGACCTGCCTGGGCTCCCCTGTGGCCATTCTGGGCAAGGATAACAAAGACATCTGGATAAAGGGGCTGCAATCACATTTCTTACACTCCAGCTTCTTTTTCTCGAAGTGAGGGTGCATTTCAGCAACATGCTTGCTGGACTGCTGAAATGCTTGGGTTTCAGCCCCAACCCCAGATTCAGGCTGACATCTGGGTGATCCCCCAGCCCTTCCCAAGGGGGGTGAGTTTCCCTTCAGGCTCCCCCCCAGGGTGGGGCCTGGCAGACAGAGCCATTGGGTAAAGGAGCCCCAGGGGTCCTGCAGGGAGTAACCCAAGGTCAGGTGTCCCACGCAGGGATAACAGCCGGGACCCCTCGCAGGAGGGGCAGTGTCTGTGTGTGAGGGGGGTGCCCTGGGCAGAGTTCCCTGTTGGGGAAGGACCTCCCGCCTCCCTGGGACTGGGCTCCACTCAGGTCTGGCTTTTGTAAACGCGGGCTCTGTAGGGATTCATGGTGTGACTTCTTTGGTCTGATGTGTTTGGCTTGTTGACCTGGTTGTCTCCCATCCCTTCTATGGGACACTCTATTTCACCATTTATTTCACTCAGTGTTGGTCATGTGGTGTCGTTGTTGGGATTGATGTTGATTATGTATAACCTGATAGGCCTGTTTGTACCCCCAGCGTTCACCCATGTACTGACCCTTCTGTGTCCAGTACAACCTGGTTATTGGTTCATCTTGATGCTGGCTGTGTCCTTTGTGCTAGGCCTGGTAATTGGCAAAACTGTCCATTTAAAAACTCTGCAATACAAAGTCAGTTATGTCCAAAGGATTGCAATTCAAATAGAAAATTAAAATCTGACCCCTGTAATGGTGCTCTCCAGAATTTTTTGATTGCGCACACCTATCAGCAAAAAAACTTTGAGCCCACATCCTCAATATATATGTATATTATTTTGTAAGTTATAGACATGCACTACTGTACTAATGAAGTACATTATAAAACATACACAAAAGTAGAAATTAAAGGATGAGGTAAAGATGATGCGAAGCCCCCAGCGCTGTGAGCACCACACACCACGTGGGACCCACCAACATACAGACCAGTCCAGGGCACCAGTGTCGAGCTGTGTATTAAATATCGCTAAAGCATCTTTTTTTTTTCTTTTTAAAAGATAATAAATACAAATAGGAGTTCTGAAATTTTCTTTATGCACACCAACAGCTCTGTCTTGCACAAACCCTGGCTGCGCGCACTGCACTTTGAAGACCACTGTCCTAGACAACTGGTGAACAGTCTGTTACCAACTTGTTTCCAAGTTAACTGGGTGACTTGATTTTATAAAAATTATTAGAATCTTTCAAATGTCTTCTTTAAGCTGACAAAGTTCAGCCTTCCTTCTCTGAAGGATTTGGAAAACCTATGGACAACAAGAGACTACTTTTCATAATGTGGCTCCTCCCAGCAGCTTTGCTGCTGTCCTTTTCTGGAACTTACATCCTTACTGCTGATGCTGCTCCCCAGTATCTGTGATGTGCTAGTTGATTCACGTGTTGGTTATTGTATCTTCAGACAAAAACGCAATTTCAGGGCTGCAGGAACAGACTAACTAACTCTTCAAGACAAAGATCTTCTAATGTAAATTATATCAGTAAGGCATTAGTAATAAAAGATGGTAAAATCATAAAATAATGCAGAAATAAGAGGTATTTTGAGGTGGTTTTAATGTTTTCAAGTTTTTCACAGGTTCTTAAGAAAAATGGAAGGGAGGATCATTTTGATAGCTGACAGAAAAAGGTAGGGCTTGTGTTAGAATGTAATGAACAGAAAGCCTAAATGGGTCATGATGATATGTTGGGGCTTTAAAATGGATAGAAAAAAAAAATTTTAATTGCCTCTGCTGTGTAAAACATGAATGTTTACATTAAGGTCCTGAGTGTTTTTTAAAAAAGGCATGTGAAGTCAACATTTCACTTCTGTCTCAAGGAGGTATTAATGATTGAAGGGAGTAAGATTTACCTCACTAAACCAAGTTCTACAGTCTTTTGCTTGAAATAAAAAAAAAGACCACATAAGTTCTTTAATGCTCTATCTGTAGCCTTACTGCTAAAATATTTGTATAAAGTTGGATGAAAAAAAGTGACTAAAAAATGTCTCCATTCCTGCAAAGCTTCTGTATTCCACTACAGCTTCCCCCAACAAATAAGGATTAACTGTAAAGTTTTACTCAAAATCTTTGTGCATCTCCTCATCAGTGGAACAAAAAGCCTTCAAGCCTTCCCTAGGGAGCTAAAATGTACAATTTAGCAGCTTTTTGCCCAGACTTTGGTCACAGAAATCTAGTAGACAAATGCAGTGTTCCGTGTATTCACCCAGCAGTATGGAGGTTGTTCATAACTATTACAACATTAGACATCAATCTTAAAATTTGGGCCACAGATCCATAGTTGAACTTCACATCATTGATGGTTAAAACCAAGTTCTGCTGCAGTACCACTTAAAAACTCCAAGAGAAACTGATGACAAATTTTGGTTCCAGAACAGAATGCTTCCTTCAGCCAGGATACAAAGTC
>NW_020799107.1:38071607-38092990 GCF_003259725.1 Athene cunicularia
GTACGGCTGAACGCTCACCGGCCTCTGCGCCGAGGCACCGTTTGGTCTGATGAAGAATGCTGGGGGGAGGGTGGAAGTTTTTGTTGTTATGACGGGGGTGAGAAATAAGACTGAAGCACGACAAAAGTGTTTCGCTACAACATTGCCACCTCGTGCTCTCCCCATTACTCGACAACGCCTTCCTGATCCGGAGCGCAGCAGGACCTGACGCCACCCGCCCCACGGCCGAGCAGCTCACGCCTACACGCCGCGGAGCGGGGTCGGTGACACGGGCGGCGCCCCCGGGAGAGGCGGCCGGGCGTACCGCGAGAAGGCGAGTGCTGCGCTGAGCCCGGCCGCCTCTCCCGGGGGCGCCGCCCGTGTCACCGACCCCGCTCCGCGGCGTGTAGGCGTGAGCTGCTCGGCCGTGGGGCGGGTGGCGTCAGGTCCTGCTGCGCTCCGGATCAGGAAGGCGTTGTCGAGTAATGGGGAGAGCACGAGGTGGCAATGTTGTAGCGAAACACTTTTGTCGTGCTTCAGTCTTATTTCTCACCCCCGTCATAACAACAAAAACTTCCACCCTCCCCCCAGCATTCTTCATCAGACCAAACGGTGCCTCGGCGCAGAGGCCGGTGAGCGTTCAGCCGTACCGCATCGCTCCCCGCGGCACGGGGCATCTGTAGAGTGAACTAACTGGTGATTAAATACGTGCCTGGCTTGGTTGGAGAATGAGTAAACGCACTCGGACAGTGATGAGCTCCAGTGCTCGCTGTTCATTAACTGTGTGGAGCTGTTGTTTCCAGTCGGAGTTAGCACTGGCACTGGGTTTGATTCCCGTGTGCGCTGGGACACGTACTGAGTTTTTGTAGGCTCAGCCTTTAGAACTGTCCTGCAGTCGCTTGGTCTGAGCCCCTGAGGGCTCCCCGCCTCGCCCCTGTTCATTAGGAGCAGTTGTTGCCTGAAGAGCAGAAGGCATAAGTTGTGTGTGTGTGTGTCTCGTCATACTCCTAAAATCTGTTTTGTTTTATTGAAAGTGATGGGGGTTTTTTTTCAGCATGCTTTTACATGAATTTATGATGTTGTTTTTTTCAGCTTCACTTGTCTCTGCTCCTTCCCTGAATTCTTGTGTCTTGGGTGGGTTGCACCTGAGAGGGCCTATAAGCCACTGCAGCCAGTGACCTAGAGCAGATACTTGTTTTTCTTAACTTGAATGACAGTAATGCAGGGTGTGAGGCTCCGCTGTCGGTCTGGCGGGGGAGTAGGGTTGGCAGGAGTAAGTTGTTTCAGCTACACAGGTAGTGAACAAAGCAGGTTGGGGGTGGACACCTTTATTCTCACCATAGTATCCGTAAGTAATCTCGGGGTTCAACAGAGCTCAGTGCCTCTGTTCTCGGTCTGGGCTTGGGGTTTAGTTTTTGAGGGGAGGGGAAGAAGGGGGAATGTTCCTCCTTTCTTTCTTTAAAAATATATGGTGTTTTAAATATGGATATTAGTAAAGCTTTTGGTACTTAGTTCTTCACTGTTAGATTTTGTGGTTTACAGAGCACTTAATCCAAAAATTGAACTCTGTGTAAAACTTTGAGATCTCTCTTAATTACTTTGAAAAAACAAATTGCAAAACAGTTTTCTGGCATGTTCCAGAAGCATCCATGTTTAACTCTTTCACTGCCACGGATCAGTATGAGCAGGCTTGACAGCTGCTACTAGCAGCTATCTCCAGGTCAGTGGGAAGATTGAAGGAAGTTCTGCATTACTTCTAATCAGTATAAATAACTTTCTCCCTGGGCTTGTTGATAGTGGACACAATTCCTGATTGGCCACTTAATCTTTAGATCTCTTTCCTCTTTTGGGCATCTCTCTTCCCCCCAACACCCCAGCCCCGCCTTGTGCTTTTTGTAAAGGTTCCTAGTGTTGAAATGTCTTTGCCTCCCTGTGTCTGGATTTCTGCACCCAGATAAATTAAAGATGTAAAAGATGCTTATATATAGAAATCACCAGTCCTGCACGTGTGTGCTTAGTGAAGGTCACAACCAAAAATCATGGATCTAGGTTCAGATATAGTTTTTTATCGACTTCCAGTGTTTTACTTGAGTTCCTGTTTGTGGTTTGACTCAATCCTAAAAAGCCCTAAAATCAAAGCGCCTAACAAACTGTGGAGGAATACTTGGAATAACTTGCACTGATGTTCTGGATGAGCTTGTTATAAAGGGAACATGATGGCAAAAAGACATCAGTCTGAGATCTTGAAATATTCCAGGTTTTTTTTGTGGTGGTGGTTGTTTTTTGTTTTGTTTTAAATCCTTTGTTATTGTTTAAAGATGCCTCTCATGTTAGTCTCTGCTTACAAGGACTAGAGTTTCACACCTTGTGAGCTGAGGTATTTAGAATCTTGATTCTTTTTGCTGGTAGATAATTGGAAATGGCTGACACTTCCATTTCAGAGGAGACTTTTTGCTTTGCACTTAGATTGCCAAAAGAATTTGGTTCAGTCAGATCTCTAGTGTATTTGCAGCTGTGAGATGGCTAGGCAATTCATTTGCTGCTTATACAGCAGTACAATTAACTGTACGTATGTGACTTTGAAAAGAAAAGCAAAGCCAAGTCTAGATATTGCAGAACACTGTGAGGTTGCTTTGGACATGGCTGAAGGAGAATTCTTGTCTCTAAAACTAAACCTGCAACCAGAAAGTACATGGTGAGTAGTCATATTTTGTGGAAAATGGGTGTTAGTTACAGATGGACACATCTGCTCCCCTGAAAATGGCCAAATATATTTTTCATGCTATTTAGCTGAGTAATTCTTGAAACTTTTATCCATTCTGTATTTACTCCCACCCCCAAATATTTGAGTATGAAAACTCTCTAGTATTGATTATTCATGGTAAGACTAGGAACCTTGCTGTAAGATGAAGGAACTTCTTTAAAATAGTGAGAAATACACACTAAGTTTATTCTTCCTGACTCTCACAGTTTTAAAATGTAAAATACCCTCATGAACAGGGGGAAAGTATTTCTTTCAATGTGACGTTTTAGATAACTTTACGTGATCTTTGTTCAGAATTGAATTTTCTGATGCCTCAGAACTTAAATTGTTATTGTAAGGTCGTCTGTAGTGTAATTAGGGCTAATTGGTTTGTGATTGACAGATGTCTTAAAATATAATTAAACATGTTAGAACACAAGTATAAGATAAATATGCAGCTGTTTCTTATCTGCATTATTAGTTTTATTGCAGAATACCTTGAGCAAATCATGAAACTTTTATTGCTGTTAGTGACATTGTTCAAAAACCTCAGAGTGTTTGGTTGATTGGGTTGGTTGTTTTCCTTTTTAAAATTTAAAATGGAAACTATTACATCTGAGACTTATGGAGGAAGAATGTATATTAACATAACAAGGTGTTAAGATTTAATATAGTTAGCAGTGACCACAACCCCTCTGACTTGGATCTGAGCATGCTGTGGCACTGAAGTTTGAAGTCTGTTGAATCTCTTGTGCTTAATTCTGTGTGTGTGTGCTTAGGAGTGAAACGTAGAGTTAAATACTGAAAGATGATTTCATGCTAACAAATATCTGGGGTGTAAGTATTTTTTTCTTCTCTAAGTGTATCTAATGTAGTATGTAATCTTGTAGATATTTCTACATAAACTGTATTTTCTTCTTGCAGTCAAAGCTGGAGGTATGAGAGTGTCTAAAAAGCAAGAAAGCGGACCTGTTGAGAAAAATGCTAAAGCTCCAGGAAAAGAAAAGACAAGGTATTGCACTGCAGAGCTTGTAGTTGAAGTTCATAGGTAGTGGGCTGAAGGCTGAAACAAAGGCAACTTTCAACCTCTGAAGAGTTTAGTTCTTAAATTAACTTGTACAGTTTATAGATAAAAGGCAACTTCGAGGTAATCATCGACTTAAAAAACTAACCAAAAACCCCCAACTTCGAAACCTAAGGACAGTGCCTTGCAATGAAAGACAAAGGCTGAATCTCTTTCTTCTCTGTCGTCATGTGTTATGGAACAAAAAGTAAATAATGTGGTGCCTGTCTGTACCTAATAAAGTAATGGTCAAGCAGTTTCCAGTGAAATAGGAATGAAAGCTAGGCTGTCCTCGTTCTGAAGGAAATTAAACCCACATCTCCCACCCCCCACAGGGTTATCTCCTGTGTATAGGCTGTATGCCTTATTTCAATCTGAAATCTAATTTGGCTTTTCTGTTTTCGACTTCATAAGGTTACTCAAGCTGTTTTGCCTCAAGCATGCTTCTGCTTTTAAATAAGGTAGTGACTGGGTGAAGTGGTCATCAAAACAAATATTTTCTTACAGCTTTTTCAAATGAAGACTATTTTTCCAAAATACATGCACTTTTCTTAAATATCACTTAACAAAAAGTTGACTGATACAGGGATAAGAGGGTAAAATTTTGATGACTTGTCACCACAAGTCATCAAAATTTTACAGAAACTGCGTTAGAGTCTAAATCCTAAGTGACAAACAGTGCCTAAATAGGATTTAGACACTCAGGTTTTTGCTTCTATTGCAATTTTAAACTTTCTCAGCAGCCTCCCAGTTTGGATGCTCCTTATCTCAGCACATACCTTCTATTTTGCACAAAAAGTTATCTTTAAGAGCTTGCAGTTCTTTCAGGGAGTATCTGGAACTGCATGGTTACTGCAGAGTACTGAGCACCCTTCGTAATTGCCGTGACATTCAGAAACCAGTCAGTGTGACACGGAGGTTGTGTTCCAAGGGCCTGATCAGTGATTTGCTGTTGGAACAAATCTGTTGTGTCCTGGTAGCTGTGACCTTGCTGTGCAGGGAGGTGGTGTACATCTCCTTCTCCATGTGATGATTAGGGTGTTTGTGTCACTTGCCTCCAGTGCTGAGCTAGAGGCTTCCTGTTGAGGTTTTGTAGAAAAAAAGACGCATAGAAAAAGACTTCATAGAAGAAGACTTGAGAATTGTGGTGGTAAGACAAAATGTAATGCTTAAAGTACTGTGCTCGGGGAGGTGTATTTAAAAACTTCGCTCAGCATTGTAACTTGTGCATTTAATAACTTTATCCCTTTGTCAGTGTTCAAAATAATGTGTAAGTTGAGACTGGAATTTGGAGATCCTTCCTAACAGGTGCTCCTGCACCTACTGTACACTTTTCTCTAGCCCTCTAACACATTAAAGTTTGGCTTCTCAGGGGCCCATCTCTAGAAGAGAGCACAGTCTGATCTTTTAGACTTGAGAGCAGGAGTTTTGTTCCCTTTAGAGTGTGGCAGCCTGGAATTCATTCTTCCCTTGGAAGCTGCTGAGCATTACTTTATTAGGTACACATAGGAAATAGAGATGTTGTTGCTTTAAAAGTGACTTTATCATTCATCTTGATATGAAAAAGCACATGTAAGCACTTGTATTGTTACCTGTAGGAGTGGGCTCTGATTTCTGTTCATATGCCTCTCCTGTAGTCCCAATTTGGGACTAGTTTTATGCATAAAACTAAACTGAAACAAAAGAAGATTAAATATTCTGTTGTATCTCTTGAGAACAGAACTCCCTTCAATCAGTCTTTGCACTGTCCTCATGATCGCTTGCTCTGGGCTTGCTGAAGAGGCCTGTCCAAATGGGGAGCAGCTCTAGAATCATGCCTTTATTAAAGCCTGTCTTGGACTTATCCTGAAGGCTGTGAATGACTCCTGCTGCTGCTGGGGATTTAGGGGTATCACTTATTTCTTACTTGTAAGAAGGGAGCCACCTGTGCTCTGGAGTGTCTGTAGTAGCCAGGTAACTATTTAAAAAGCCTGGTCTAAGGAGGATAGTTTAAGTAGTCTGGGTGACTTTGTTCTGATTCCCAATTTTTTTCCAGACTGAGACTTAAGTTCTCAGTGTTACTTTTGATAAACAAATTGACCTCTGGTGATTCTGAACACCTTTAGCAGCTGTCAGAAGGCTTCCTTAGTTGAATGTCTGGGTGTACGCTGCAGTCATTTTATCAGTGTGTCTGACAGGCACTACAAAGCACTGTAATCTAGTAATGTCGTTGTGAAATACATTATTTTGCCAGGAATTAAAGGGAGAGCTGTGACTAGACTGACAGCTGAATGCAGTTTTTGGACTAAGATGTAATTTTATTTTTTACCTCTCAACTGTTGTAATCAGCCAGGTAACTTTTAAATTAACTGGGCACAGCCGTACTTAACACTGACATACTGACGCTATTTCACGGCAGGCTACAGAAATCACCACCTCAGCTTTTTGCCTGCATGCTTTTCTCCTCACTGGCTTGGAGGATGCTAACCTCAAATACAAGTTTTGGACCAAAGCTGGGCCAGTAATGTAAACTTCTTTCCTGTTTACTAGTTCTCTGCACCAGAATCAGCCATTACTCATTATCGTGCCCCTACCTGACTGGGATGGCAGATTTCATTGTCAGGTTGCAATCACAGAAGTCACAGAGGACTTTGTAAAGTAGTTTAGTAGCTGTCATGTACAGACTCCTTGCCTCTAAGTTTCTGATTCAGATGAGCTTATCTGAGAGGCTCAAAGTCACTGTCGTAGCTTAAAGTGGCTACTCAGAGCCGAGGCTGGTCTTGGCAGGATCTGAGCTTTGAGATTTAGTTCTGAAAAAAACATGCTTGCTCTAAAGTTGCTGTGCAATACACGGGCTAATGGGATGTAATGCCTATGATGATAACTAGATGCCTGCCTGACAGCTTTCTGACAGTACGTTTGGCTGTACCTCATTACTGATTCAAAGCGTGGTGTGTTCTTGGGGTTTTGTGCGTTAATAACAGGGTGTGGTTTTGAGTCGTGTTTTTTCTGGAGTTGGAAGGTTTTTATTTTCACTGATTGCCAGTTGTCTGGGTGCAGTTTTGCTGCTGTCTTTTCCATAGTCACAATAATCTGATGGCATAGACAGATCTTGACTAACTTACATTTTGTCAGTGTGGCAAACTGTATTGATTGCTACATGGACATTCTGGTAGGAAATGTGTCTTGGCTGATCCACAGAATCATTAAATTAACTAAAGCAGTATCTGCTGTTTCAAGAGTCAGATTTAAGGTGCCTGGTTCCATGTGTAGAGGTAATAATTATTTTTCTCAACTCCATTTTAAGCTAGGGTGTCACTGCAAATAATGGTATCAGAGAATGTGCAATCCATAGTTCTTCCTGTTGCTGAACTAAATTATTTCATATCCATAGATTATTTGTGGAATATTGGTAACATGGCTGTTCTTTGTTGGAATATGAAGAAGTTAATGGGATAATCTTGTGCAAAATGTTCTTGCTTGAGAAATTGCTGCTGTCAAAGCAAACACTCCTGAAAAGCAGAGGGTGATTTTTTTTTTTTTTTTTTTTTTTTAATGGGTCTAGATTGGAATCAAGAAAATTGTGAAGTAAAATTTTGTAGTTCTGGATATTGGTGCTCAGCTTCCATGAAGCTACTTGATAGTGTAAAAAAAAAACCCAACCCTTTTGAGATATTTAAGAATATTTTATAGAAAGAGTTTTGTTTATCGAAATAAAACAGCCTGCAACACAGAATTTGCATTGTTCTATTCTGAGGCAGCATATGTTTTTTTTTAATAGCATACAGCCTTTAATGTGATTAAAGGATTTAGCTCCAAAACCTAAATTTCTATTGCAAAATGTTTTGTATTGAGTCTGGTAAACGAAAGTGACAAGTGTTTCTGTGAGATGGAAATGTTGAATACTTTTTTCTTTTGCTTTACAGTGCTGTTGCTGGTTTTTCAAAAACTCAGAACACGGGTGTCTTGCTAGCACAAGTGTTGAGCAAAGTAAGTACATCTGGAAGAACAAGATACGTGTTTGTCAGGGCTTCTCCATAAAACTGAACATGAAAAAGAGGGGAATTTTCCTTACAAATGCCAGGTGACAGCAATTTAGGTTGGTCATCTAAATATCCTCAAGATGATGTATTTTTCTAGCGGTTGTGTGGCTGAAGTGCCAGGTGACTAAAAACTAACTCGCCTTTTCTCTGCTGTGTTTGATTCCAGTCCTATTTAACACTAAGCAGCCCCAGGGTAGTTATGTATACCTGTTACAGAAAAGTGCTGCAAGATAGTAAAGTGTGTCCTCTTAAAGAGGTATGTTGATTTAGGGTTGCTGGAATGGGGGCAGTTCTCAGGGACACGGTGATTTTGTGGAGAGCTGGGATCACAGCTCAGGACAGAGCCCAGCCTTCAGTTCTTCACCTGCCTGTGGAAACCTCCTTCCCTGCTGACAGGGCACAGCCTGGGGGAGCTGCCTGGGGCAGGCGGGTGGTGTCGCTGACAGGTGTGTGCTGGCTGGGGGGCCCTGCGGTAATGCCAGATGCCTGTGAGCCCCCATCCAGGCAATGGGCACAGCGTCTCCTGCTGTTGCCCAGCCGTTTCACCTGAGGCCTGGCGTCAGTCAGTCAGGCATCTTCTTGACTTCTCCCTTGGAAATACTACAAGATCGTTTAAAATCTTGTGTTGCAAAGCTCTTGATGGACCCTTCTGGTCATCGTGGTGCTACTGGTTACTAGTTACCGTTACAGCCACTGTCCAGTATCTCTTCTGGGCTGTGGCTGCAGACTCTTAACACCTGTGCTTTGCAAGAGCTGATTGAACAGGCAGCTGGTTAATTGGCCTGCTAAGCTGAAGACCTGACAGTTACCATCTATTTTTCCTACACTTGCAGTCCTTAGGTTCTGCAGCATACAGGAGTTCCTCATCCACAGAGCTTGGTAAAACATCAGCTGCAGCATTTCGGCATAAGCCACCGTTCATCAGCAGATGTGATTGTGGCTTTAGTATTAGATCTTCAACTTTTGCTTATGCTTGTTTAAGGAGAGCAGATACAACTCGTCCTCTTTCTCTTCCACTTGTCCCCATCTCCTCTGTTCTAGCCTACTATTTCCTTTTCCTGTTGGTTTCCAAACTCTCGCGCATGAAGCTTCCTCAGTAATTTAGAGAGCGATAATTAGATACTGTAATGATGATGATTTGAATCTGGGAAAATAAGAATTTGAAGCAACTAACTGTTAACTCTGGCATACTGATTATTTGCTCTGCTTTCCTCATCTTGACAATTCATTTGATGAACTACTAAAAAAGGGGAGAAAAAAAAAATCGAGAGTTCACTGAAGTTAGTCAGGCTAACGTCACTTTGAAAACAAAAATGATAATTAAATGTACAGGATCACCACGAGTGTTGTGTGTTGATTATTTGAACTTTTGTGAAGTTAGGTTTTACTACTGTTTTTAAACTACTTTCATAGGATGGAATTTAGGAAGAGAACAGCAGAAAAGCTGTATTTATTGCAACTTTCCCCCCCTTTAATGTTACAGATGAGCCACAAAATTCATGCAGCAGCATTGCAAGTGGCTCATGAAAAGCCACAGCCTGCCTTGGAGAAGTTCATACTGCCTAAAAGAATTTACATTATTCAACAGCCACGGAAGTGTTAAAGATACTCTTTAAAATCCTCATGTTTGCTTAAAAGTTGAGTTTCTGTTCTAAATAGCACTTAGCACCCTGTGGTAAAATGATCAAAACCTGTGTGCCTTGTATTCTACTGTATTTCTGTTACTGACAATAAAATTCTTTACAAGAAAAGTTACTGAATGTACTCGGGATTTATTAAAATGTCACAGCTTCTGCTAACCTGGTTTTACTTGTGTACAGTAAGTCAATGCTAAGAAGCCTGCAGCTTCACTCCTGTCTGAATTTGGACTGAAGTACTGGAAACTGTCAGCTCTCTTTTCTTTTTTTTTTAATTTAATGATAGCAAAGCTGAAGTGAATGTGATGTTAACAAAGCAGGTCACAACTGAAAGGCATAGTTTTTGTTTGAATTTAGGCTGAGGTGTTCCATGCTGAATGTATGCCTTAGGCTTACTGCATAATGAGAAACTTCAGCAAGTCCTGGGAAAGATTTCCATGCACTGGGAAAAATTTTTTTCTTGCTTTTGTCTCCGTAAGGAAATCTTATCTCCTCTGCAGAGATGCCTCTCCTGGGCTCCCACGAGCAGGAGGAGCTGAGCAGCAGCAGTCTGTGTGTGAACCCCCAGGGCTGGGGAGGCTGAGCGAAGGAGGTGCCTGAGCTGGAGCTGCACCTGGGTCTGGGGGAGCGAAGGAGGTGCCTGAGCTGGATGTGCCCCGGGGCTGCAGGCGGGAAGGTGAGAGGCTGCAGGGCTGCGAGTACGGGGTTGAAGTTGGTAGAACACGATATGAGGCTCGGAAGTGATGAGACAGAGCAGGAACTGCGAGGAGTAGAGTCCTGAGGGGCCAGGCTTAGTAATGGGCAGGAGCAGTTGTAAATACAGATACAGGAGGTGTCCCTGAGCTTTGCTTATGCTGTCAGCAAAAGGCGACAGCTGGGCTTCCTGCCCTGAGCTGAATCCTGCTGGGATAGGTGTTGAGGTAGTGATTGCAGAGGAGTGTGCTGCTAAAATTGTAGTGAAGAAGTCCAAATGGACTTAATAGGAAAGGTGTTGCTCAAAAATGTTTGTGTTGTCAATGAGGCTTCCTTTCATAGTGTGCTTTCCTCATGGCCATGGGGCCAACCTAGTGCAGATGTAGGAAACACACTCTGTCGAGAGGGATCACGGGTGGGCTACCCAGAATGAGTGTCACCACTTCACAGGAATGTCTGCTTCATCTCATCCATCCATCGTGTAAATAATTGTCTATGTTGATTAAAGATTAAACCATGATCGCAGGAGGTGGTGATTAGTGGTATGTGCAGTAAATAATTTGGTTACACCTTGGATAAGTAGGAAGAATTAAAATAGTGCTGCTCCTATGAAGAAGACTGGCTCTTCTCCCGTGTTCCGTAACTGACTGGTAGTTACTTGTATAATATTGTCACTGTTTCCCTGGACAACAGCAGCAATATACTTTATGGATATTTAAGTTGTAGGTACGGCATTTGGAAAGGATTAGACTGCCCTGCCGTTGGCTCCTGACTTGGTTTTGCAGCTTGGGGTGCTTTGGTTTGGTTTTCTAAGTGAATGTTGTTTAAACAGATTAGAGTAGCATGTTCAGGGTAGGGAAGGCATGCTCAGTGTGGAAGGTGGCTGTGGGGAGTGACTTGTGACATAACTCGGTGCCGTATGCTCCTGTGGGCGTGACTGTCCTGTTGAGGAGGCCCCGCACACTCCTCGGGGCTGCATCCTGAGCCCGTTCTGTGCTGTGGATGAAATAAGTTTCTCCAGTAAGTCGAGTTCTGGGGTTACATAGTGTCTGTAGGCTCTGGGGGATAGAGTATCGGTGTAGCGTTAGCAGCACAGGCTCAGCACACGCTTCCGAGGGGCCTCTGAGAAGCACCAGCCCTGGCCAGGTGAACCCACATGTGCTGCGGCAGTACTGGGGCCTGTGCGTGTCCAGAGCGTGTTGGGGCACGGCTCAGCAGATGCAAACGGCCGAGCAGAAATGGAGACGCTCTTCTATGTCCTACCTGTGTACAGTTTTCAGGTGTCAAAAGAGGACTTGCCAAGGTGTCAGGAGGTCTGATTTTGATAAACTCAGTTTCATGGTTTGACTAAATGTAAAACAGATGCAAGCAATCCTGGCAGCTGATCTAGTGCACATCCTGCCTCTAGGTTGTCCCCTGTGGTGGTGGTACAAGGAGCCTTCTTGCTTGCATTTTGTGTCAATGGCCCTTCCTAGTCTTTGGAGGGAATCTGAATTTGCATAGAGAACTAAACTCTTCTGCTTCAATATATTTTGTAATTAACAGCACTCCCTTTTCAAACAAGTCAGCCTCTTACCTGCTGTATTTTGACAGGTGTACTGTCAGATGCATTATTTTCTCTAATTTATTTCTATTTATTAAGGTGTCCTGCTTACAATAGTACTCCTAGACAGGAGCTTGACAGGAAACTAAAACCATATTTTGAACTTCTAAATAATAGACACCTTAGTTGGTGTTGGTGTGACGCCTGTTGGTGTGTGTCATTTTAGTTTGTGTTTGCACCATCATCGATGACACTGTGATGAATTAGTTGTGTCTTCTATTCTGGGGAGTTTGTTTCATCTAGTTCAAGTCTTAATTTAGTACTTTGCTTTCATTATTTAAATACGGACAGCTAAATTCAGAACATAAGGAACAACTACAGCTGACTTGTTAGAACAATCAAAACCTTGCAGGAAGCCTATTCTCAGGCTTCTTGAAGGTTATTACAGATGATGCAGCCATTCAACAAGAATGGCATGATTTCTGGAGGTTATTTCTTCTGTCACTCTTTATTTCATCATTAGTATACCATTGTTTCTGTGTGTAGACTCAAAATGCCTTACAGCGATGAGAATGACTGATTTCAGTAAAGGATGATGGGTTCAACAGGTGGTTGAACTCAGGAATGCCCCGTTCTGTCTGACTGCCCCAGTCACACAGACAGGTTTTGCTGGGCGCTGCGGGGATGAGCTTCCTCTGGGTGAGGAAGAGTCTCTGCCTCGAAGCACGTGAGGCTGCGGGTTGGGCTGGCGCGGCAGGTCTCAGAGCTGGATGCTGTGAGCTCGGGGCTCTGGAAGGAGCCATGGGGGCTGCTCTTAGGGACAGGCAGCGCTGGGCGCGAGGCGGTGATTGCCGACTCCTGCACGGGGCAGCCGCAGATGAAACAGCAAAGAGATTGCACAGGGCAAATCTGGGAACTCAAAACGTTTAATTCATAAATATTAACCGTTGTTTAAAGCCTCTATCCCTCCCACGATGTACTTGTTCGGCCTGTTCCTCTCCAAGTAGTACACACAGTCTGCAGATCATTTCAAGCACAGTAACATCTCCCTGGTGTGCAAAACCCCGGAGCTCTGGTGACATACACACATAAGCCCAAGCGTCTCCTGAGCTCATCTTTAGTTTTGGTGGTAGAGGAGTATATTTCTAGAATGTAAAAAGATTCCTTGGTCGAACCAGTGTCATCTGTGATTGCAGCTGTTGTGCCTGACCCCCCCTTAGGGGTTCCCCGTGGAGCACCTCTGTTCTGGCAGCCTCGCTGTCCTGCGGAGCAGCCCTTTGGCGTGCCGCCAATCCTCCTCTTCCTCCCCTGCATCTTCTAGACTGTCCTCTTGCAGCTGCCCAGGAGGAGGAGTGTGCACGATGCGCTTTGGGCCTTTTGTAAGTTAAATCTTTCTGAAGAGGGTCGGCGTCACAGGCCCGGCAGAGGCAGCTCCCAGGGTTGGATTTGTTCCACCTTCCAGGTCTGTCGCACTGTCTGGCCGTTGCTCGTCCTCGCCGCTGCCAGCGAGGGGCGGCTGCTGCTGGGCCACCCTCTGCGGAGCAGGCTGTCGGACAGGGCACATACCCCACTTCTTTCAGTCCTGCCCGGCGACTGTCAGCTCCAGAGGTGCTTTGACTTCCCAGGTGAAGCCAGTCACGATCTTCTCTTTATTCTGCAAAGCCATGCAGAAAACAGTGACTCAACACAACAGCATGTTTATTGCTTTTGCCAGACCCGGCCACAGATTCTACTCCTGGCCATTATTCCACTCCTGCTGGACTTTAATGAGAAACTTCCAGATAATTTTATTAACGGAAATTTCAGTCTGGCACTTCACTAACAGCAAGCTACCAACATTAATTTCTTTCTTCAACTGAAGGGGACTGTTACTGTTCTGAAGTCTGACTATGGCTGATTTTCCAGCTAAGGGGGACTCTCCAACTACCAGAGTTTCCAACTCCCCAGTTGTTTGATAACACTTAAGATTTTATAGAGGTTTATGACTCATACCGAGAGCAGCTTGAGAAATGTCGATAGCTCATAATGATGTGCTCAGTGCTTTTGCCACAAGGGGCTGCTGCGCGCCTGCGGCTCCCTCGGTTGCTGCCCCCGAGCTCGCCTCGGAAAACACCCTTCTTACAAGGAAGTACGTTTTAATCAGCTGGAAAAGTTTCAAAGAAAGAAAGAAGAGATTAGTTTATGAAAGCATCATTTGGATTTTCACGCGGGACATGAATCCCTAGAAGCTGTAAAGATCCAAAGGGTTAACTTGACGGTAACAAAAAGTGGAATCCCTTACCCTTCCTGTGTGCCCTGGGTGCTGAGCCCGAGCGGCTGCACATGGAACCTGGGACAAGGGCAAGGCGAGGCACATGCTCCACTGCTGCCGGGGGAATTGGCACAGTTAAGGTTTACTGGTTTCATAGGTGCTTTTTCTAAATGTGGTCACTTCAGAACAAATTTGTTGCTTCACGAACCAAATGACACTGAAAAGTGGTACACAGCCTTTCATATCCCACAGTTAGGTAGGTAGGAAGGGGTGACATTTCTGAGACTGACTTCATTTATACACACAACTTTTGTATTTCAGGTTTACTTCTGGTGGTAAATTCAGAAGTTACTTTTATATAAAGGAATGATTAAGACTTTTCCAAAGCTATTATAAAAAATATTTTATATAATAGCCATCATTTTAGTTGCACAATATGCATTTACTGTATACTGAAATAGAACAGTCACTAAAATGAAGATTGATTTCAAAATTTAAATCCAACCTTCCATTTTCATTGTTCATAACTTTCTTAAATTCTTTCTAGTTTAAATTTTCCATATTTGGTATGTTTTTTCAAACTCTGAGCTATCTAAGCTGCACAAGCCTGAAATATTTGTTACTTATATGTTACTACCAAGAAACTTCAAAAACAATGATAAGCGTGATTATCTCTTAAAAAAACAGCTGTAATTGAAAATTTTTAACTTGGTTTATCCTTTGAATCTCAGCCTTAATAAGTAAAACAAGTCAAAAAGCCAGCTGTAGGATGAGGTGATTTTGTTGGAGCTGCTCACAGGTGCCACCCAGACGGGCAGGTATGGAATTGCCTGTCTGCAGTGCATGTGTGTTTGAACTCCTCTGTACAAGAGTCGTCTGAGGCTTCTAAAGACAGAACTTTAAAATCAGTTACAAAGAGCCCTCCAATTATGTTGAAAACTAGCTGCTAGTTCTTTAGTCGGAGCCTAAAGCTGGCCTTGCTACTTTGAATTGTCATGAATAAAAAGAAAAAAATGGGAGAGGAGAGGGCGGCAGAATGTCCCCAAGCTCTGCAGACCTTGGCTGTAAGGAATTTAGGAATTTGGCTGGCAAAATTGGATATACTGCAGCAGCTGCTGTTTTAAACACAGATACTGTTCTAAACTGGGAAGCTCGCACTTCACAAATTGAGGAACCTTAAGTCTGAAGCTAGTAGGGGTGGACTCAGAATTATTATTTTTATTTTTAATCAACCCTAATTTTCCTTTCAAAAGGTGACCAAGGACTAGTGGCCTCTGGTATGTTCCCCAGCTCCCGTACAACCTTTCAGTAGCCTGGTGTATGCACTGTGCCTTCAGACGCTGCCTGTGAGGCACGAAGCCACCTGCTTTCATGCCTCACTGATTAAAAACCAGTTCTCATTTTAAAGAACAGTCCCTAATATTTGTTACAAAACCATGAAAGAACACTGTTTTCACTGTGTTTTGGTTCCAGCTTGGTGGGGCAAAAAAATCCCTCTTCCTGAGAAGGAGCTCAGTGGTACTGACAGTTCCAGCAGCGCGCTTACAGCGCTGAACTGGCATCACCAAGGAGCTCCGGGAGGTCTCTTCTGAGGCAGTACTTCTCGAGGGAATCCTCAGAAACAAATTAGTACTGTCTGTTGGACCTACTGCTGTGGAAGTATGAAGAAAGAGTAGACTCATGAAGTAGCACAAATGACCCGCCATATGCACAGCTCTTCTGGCTCCCACGATGGTTTTCACCAGATGGATGTTTCTAGTGCTTCCAGCTTTTCAGGACATTAATTGGTTATTGTTTTAAATTTTTTTTTGTTACTTCCTAGGGATTGCCAAAATATAGGGTGTTATAAGGCATTATGTCCTAAAAATCAAAATCTTTTTTTCCATTGAAACTACTGCATTCAGGATTTTCCACATAAAGATTCATTTCCAGACAAATGCTGTCAGTAGTTCTTCGAAATAAAGCATGTGTGTCCCTTACCCTACGATTTGACCATAGGTTGGAGCACATAATTCATATACAATAAGATTCTCCGTGAGTTGAAAACTTTTTTCTGTTTTCTGAAGTGCATTTTCTGAACTCTTGCTCTATGCTAAATAAATAAGGTAAAAGGTAAAAAGGTAAAAAAAAAAAAAAGCAAATAATAAAAAAAGACTAAAAAACCCCAAACAAACTCAAACCTTGCCCTTTGCATCATTTATATTTATATTAGCTATTTTGGTACAGGGAAGGAAATGGAGGGAGCCTAAAGGGCAAAGAAGAAATTCCACCTTGTCTCAGACTAGTCTCTAGGACATGGTACTGGTGTCTTCTTCCTGCTACCACCTTTTGCAGCAATTTTGCTTCCACCATTATATTCTGTCATCATACTGTATTTTTTTTCTTCAGATGACTCTATAAAGAAATGGGAATGTGTGCGTGTCAGTAGATCATAGATGAATTGTCACAGAAGGAGCAGAGAGACAGGAAAATCTAAGGAGATAAAGTCATTGGACCCAATTCTTCTTTCAGATAAGTGTATATAGTTTTCACTTGTTAAGTGATTTATATATGTATTTTATATATAGGTATAAAAACTTAATTTTAGCACACACAATCCATAAGCAGTCCATGTGTATCATGTAAAAGATTGCCTAGTTCAGACCTTTAAATGTTTCAGATCATTAGTTCTAATTCCTGGCATCTATGTATTTCTGTGCATAGGCAAGGAGTAACTGCTCACTCATTTCAGTACCTGCCTTCAGAGCTGTGTACGTTAGATAAGGGCTACAGGAGAAGTTCCGAATGCACAAGGGTTCTCATAAGTGTAGGGATTTGTCCTGTGGCTTCTTGGATTTCAAGCAGGAGGATACATAAAGTGCATTCAAATTTCTGCCCTACACTTTTCACTGAATTCTATTGCTTTTTGTTGTTGCTGTTTCCTGTAATCCAAGTAATTTTTTTAATACTCAGTCTGTTATGTTCCCTTAAAAGATTCCCTGATATTAGTTCTGTTACTGAAAGTGTTACAGAATGTCTTACAAATATGATTTTCCTAATTAGTAGCCCATACTAATATTTCAAATATCACTGGCTCCCTAGGAGTTCAGAGGTGTGACCGTGCTGTAGAACACCTGTAGAAGCAAGGCTACAGTCCAAATTCTGCTTGTTCTTAATGTACAAGACCTGCTTTTGGCATCAATCTTAATTACCTCGGCATTAATCTTAATTACCTGCTACCATTGTTGGGACCTGCAGTACACTGTTCAGCTTTTCTGTTTCTCCTGTAATTCCCTCTCTCAGTTCCCCTGGCTGTGGATTACTGCCATAAAGACACATCTTGGAGAGAGGTAGCCTGGGTGGTGTTCCTTATGCTGCCTGTATGCAGCTGGCTGCCTTCTGAGCAGTGCCCCTGTATGTGTTTATGGATCATTACACCTGCACAGATTGAATAACAACATTGCTTATTCCAGACAAAGTTTACTACTCATCTCTTGCTGTTTTTCTGATTCACTGGAGCAGCAGAATAGACACAATCTCCCACAAAGCCTCCAAGAAATCATGCAAAAGTTAAGGAATTAATGCTTATCTGCACATGAAGTAGAAACTAGTTGGGTAACTTAGATCTACTCTTGCAATGCTTTACCAGTTAAAATCACTTCAGCCTTCTCTGTTCATTGCCAGTCCAGCTTCTGTAGAGAGGAAGGAGATGTGCTACATACCTTTTTCTTCCTTTTCTAAGCAGCATTTGGTTTTGTGTAATGAAAGCTATGTGGATTCTGGCTAAAAAGTCAAACAGAAGATCATTCTGCTGTAAGTATATATTCATAGAATAAGTCCCTGCCCCTTTCGCTGTGATGTTAGAACAGCAGTTCCTCTGATGAGTGAGTGATAAGGCTCATCTGCCGTCCTACCTCCTTGCCCCTCTCAGAAGGGTGCTCCTGACAGACAGGCGAGGAAGCAGCACATGCTAATGCCGAGTTCTCCGGGCTGGTGTCTGCAAGACCAGACCATACACAGAGGTCAGTTTCTGATTTTTTTTTTTTTTTTTTGAAGTATGTAATGGAAGGAGTTGGGAGTAGGTAGACAGAATGGCAACAAAGCATAGGGAAGGACAATAATTGAAATTGAGCTGGAAAACGGGACAGAAAAGAGCATGGGGAACAAATTATTAATGGAAGCACTTGCAATAAATGTAGTGGCACTTGGAATATTTTAGTTGATAGCACTGATTATTATTTTTTACCATTTATCCTATTAACACTTTTACAAAGTAGCATTTACATCCATGGGAGCTGTTGACAAACAAGTATCATGAGAAATTAAACATCACAGATCGGTAAGTTCTGATGCGTCATCAGTGAAATTACTGAGGCTCTGTCTAGAATCTGCTGTGGACAGCAACAGCAAGACCTAAGCTGGTGCATGTAGTGACCATAAGGTGGTCTGACACAGGTGGTGGTTGTTACTTGCTATTAAGCTTCCCTTTTGTTTTGGGCTGTGGAGCCATGTGACCAACTTCTGGCTGGTTTCATAGGGAAAATGGGCCTATATGAACACCTGTGTGCACAGCTACTGGTTCCTTTCCCTGAATTAACTGTGTAATACTTCAGTGAAGCGGTATCAGTTGAGAACAGGTTGCCCCGATGAGACTGGCTCCTGCTGTCCTGCTGCACAGAGGTGGCTTCGCAGAAAGCAGCCCGAGACGTCAGCCAGCTGCTGGACAGGCACTGTGAGTGCTGCTTCTGCAGACAAAACGAGAGCAGACCTCCGGTGTGCATCTGCAACCCAACGGTCACAAAGCTACTGAGTGTAAGGGGTGTTGATTCTACTAGTTACCAATGAGATGGCTTTTTTTAAATCAGTAAATTGAGAATTTTCTACCAAATGATTATTTTGCATGAGAATGAATCTGACAGGATAAAAGCAGCTGTGTTGAAAGAAAGCTCCTAAAATTTACAAAATCATCTTCTTTGAAAGAGCCCTCCAAAACCAAGAAATTAAATAGGTTAAGATGAGAAGCCCAAGCTAACATAAACAACACTGAAGCTGAGCAGAAAAAATGAATTCTGATTTTCTTATTTCCCCAGTCCTCAGCATTACAGTGAATGCTGCTGTCATTGTAGTTCAGCTTGGTCTAAGGTTCCTGTTTAAAAAAAAAAAAACAAAAACGGGCTTTAAAACTACTAGAAGCTTATATCATAACTGTGAGACTCTGAGGACAGCCATAACCTTTGTGAGAAGAAAAAGAAGAGCTGAAGAATTTCAGTGGCTGGGAATGGAGAAATCATCTGAACAAATGAGTGGAAGGAGCAGAGGGCAGAACAGTTAAAGTAGAAAACCAGCTGTTGGCTAAATTCATCCTAAAAGGAAGCTACTGATGAGAGCAGAAATAGTTATGTTGCTGGTATTATAGAATCCCAGACTGGTTTGGGTGGAAGGGACCTCAGAGCCCATGCAGTGCCACCCCCTGCCCCGGGCAGGGCCACCTTCCGCCAGCCCAGGTTGCCCAAAGCCCCGTCCAACCTGGCCTTGAGCCCTTCCAGGGAGGGGGCAGCCACAGCTTCTCTGGGCAGCCTGTGCCAGGGCCTCACCCCCCTCACAGGGGAGAATTTCTGCCTTAGATCTCATCTAAATCTCCCTCTGTCAGTTTAACCCTGTTCCCCCTTGTCCTATCCCTCCCCCTGATGACGAGTTGTCCCCCCCCCTTTCCCACAGCCCCTTTCAGCCCTGGGGGGCCGCTCTAAGGTCTCCCCGGAGCCTTCTCTTCTCCAGCTGAACCCCCCAACTCTCTCAGCCTGTCCTCACAGGGGGGCTCCAGCCCCCCCAGTATCTACGTGGCCTCCTCTGGCCCCGCTCCAGCAGGTCTGTGTCCTTCTGCTGTTGGTGCCCCAGAGCTGGACCCAGCCCTGCAGGGGGGTCTCCCAGAGCGGAGCAGAGGGGAGAATCCCCCCCTCGCCCTGTGCCCACACTGCTCTGTCTCTTATGACAAAATCATAAAAGGCTGCCAGAACCAAGACATTTCCTCCAAGAGAGAAAATTCCTTTCTTTCCAGACATGCCTCATCACATAGGCAAAATGGAGGGAAGAGAAAGTGGTGAAGAGGATTCTTCACTGGGAGAAAGAAAAGCTGCTGGCTGAGTCGCATACAGAACCCGACCCTTGTTTTGGGACAAGCCATCAGGTACCAAGGTGCTGAAGTCACAATGAAGGAAGTGTAAAATAACGAATTGCTCCGCTGCTGTAACCCTGAGAGGCTTTGTCTCCATGTGCTCTGCTCCTCTGACACCACACAAGGCAATCGGGGCACGTCCTTGAGAGGATGCTGCTCCTGCACACAAGCCTGTAACTCGTTTCTGAGCAGATAAATGGATTCTCTTGTACCCTGAGCAGACACACTGGAAGATGCTCTGTGAAATACAACCAGAGCATAGATGTTCTAGAACACTCTGGCATTATTTTGCAGTTAAATTCAGGTTTAGTTTTTCACAATTAATTAGCTATGAAACTCTTACATTATTTATATTGGATTGTCCCTACATTTTCTTTTTTTTTTTTTTATGTGAGGAGGATTCATTTTTTAATTAATTACATGTAACTATTGTAGAAGTTACATGTAGGGAAGCTGAGCACATATGTGGGGAATAGCTGGAGCATTGGACATCTGGGGTGGAAAAGGCAAGCAGTTTGAGGTTGGGAGAGAAAAATCATCAGGTGAATATTTCTGCTAACATCATAATGATGGCATTGAAACCATCACTGCTAAAACCATGTCTCAATTACTCAAAAACTAACCACTTTAACACTAAACCCATTAATGTGAGCCAGTTATCTAAATATTTAAAAAACCAGCTAGAGATAATGCTCTGTAGTGGCTACTTTGATGCAGCCCATCGGGGTTACTGTGCGTAGGCATCAGGTGTGCTACAGGAACCGTGTCAGTACCTCATTTTCTTTGTCCTAAGCCGTCTTTTGAGCCGTCTTTTTGGGGGACTAAGTATTTTGAAGCCCTTACTGCTAGGCATCCTTTTCAGCCTTCCGATCATTTCTGTGGTTCTCTTCTGCACCCTGATTTTTCAGGATCTTGGAGGACACGAGTAGAGGGCCTGGACACGGTGTCCCAGGGCCGGTTTTCCCCGAGCTGCTTCGCGCAGCAATGCCACCTCTGCCCGTGCTCGCTGATCCCGCTTGTGCAGGCACGGGGCGCAGCACCGTTACAGCCCGGGCCCTCGCAGGGGTGCCGCTTTCCGGGACGGAGCGGGGCCGTTCCCCAAGGAGCCATTCCCAGCCTGGCTGTCGGAACTGCCCCGCCCGGCCCAGTCCGGCAGGTACTTTGGATCCCTCCGAGGGATCTTCTGCCATTGTTATTTCTGTTCCGCTCATCGGTTTGTCCTTGGCGGGTCTTAGGAGCAACAACGTAATTATTTTCGAGTGACCGATAAAAAAGGCTGAATCGCTGGCGGGGCGGTGCGA
>NW_020799107.1:38093040-38095997 GCF_003259725.1 Athene cunicularia
CGGGTCGGGCGGCAGAGCTGCGAGAAGCGGGCACGAGGGAGATGTTCAGCTGTTTCCCTTTGCAGACTGGGAATGACCTTGTTTTGGCGACTGAAATGGAAGGTCCTGCCCTTGGTGGTCATCAGTGTTGCCTTCTGTGACGTCAAGAAGAAAACGATAAAAGGATAATTTAGTTTGTCTTTTCATATGTGAGTTACTAATAACATATAGTAAGCGTGCTTTTTATAGCACACTCTCCAAAGCTTTCTGATTTTTCAGTAGTGTTATTTCAATTATTTGTTTGCCCTAGATTCATATTTATTGGGCGGAGAGAAAATTGGGCTCTAAGTGATTGTTTTCAAAACCAGAATGTAACCGGTGACATTTTTCTGTGAGGCTGAGCCCTGGGGGGGAAAAGGGGGTTTCGAACTGCCTCAGTGTGCTACTGAGTGGGTCCTGCAGCCCTGCTCTCTGCTCTGTACCCACCTCCTTCTCCCCCTCCGTGGCAGTGTGGAAGTGGCACTTGTCTGGTTTGCCTCAGGGGTCGCATTTTCCAACTGATGAAGCAAACGCCGCTTTACCGTTGGAGAGCGAACAGTTGGGGATGTGGGAGGTTTGCTTTGGGCTTCTGTCATTGTGGGGCGTGAAACAGTTTACAAGAGGTGTGCAGGTTTAGAGTATGGTAAATGTTTTACCCATCCTGGCTGCTTGAGAGTTTTGCAGGATTATTCAGTACGTGCAAAAGTCCTATGTTAGCTCGTATTTTTGATAGCTGTTGCTTAAAAATAGCCTGATGCTTTTAAAACTAAAAATGCCAAGGAACGAGGGAAATCAGTGTGATACCTGGAACCCTACGGAATTTCCTCCCGCTGTAGTTTGATACACAGTTGCCAAAAATGAACCTTTCCCATTTGTTCTCATGACAGCTAAGTGCTGCAAAAATAGTATTACTTTATTAAATCATGCTAGTAAACAAGGTAAGCACAGTTTCTTTTCATTATTGCCAGCGCAGCGTATTTAGAGCTTTGTTTACACGGATCTGCTGAAGTGCTGGTTGTCTTGCTTTCTCAGTTTAGCTAACCATCGGAATGTCCAAATGGTGATGAGTTATGTCTACTTTAGAGCCAAAACATATTTGGTTCATGGCCAGAATTGCTCAGCTTCCCATAACAGTCTGTAGGAAAAAGACATTTTCCGTGTCTAACCACAGCCCTAAAGTTGATGCCATAGCAACTTTGTGATCTGAGTATGTACTTATGAAGACGGCTAAGCAGCCTTAGCAGAGGTGTTCTGTTTTTCTTTAGCTGAACTTCTTACTGTCATCAAGATTAAACCTTTCTTTGAAGATGAAAGATTAATCAGCAAGCCTTCAAACTCTTCTCTGTGTAAGAACATCAACCTGATCTGTTGGTTATTTGTAGTGACACCCATAAACATCTTTAAGTTGAAATTTATATTAATGGTTTTAAAACTAAGATTTTTCTGTAGAGATGTGGCTCTGACTAAAAATTGGTATTTCAGGCTCTACCAGGAGCTAGATCTTCATGTTTTCCAGAAAAACAGAGAAAGATCAGCTTTGGGTTTTGTGTGTGGGTAAGGTTTGAGAAAACTGGGTTAGTTCATTCATGTCTTTTGGTTGCTTTCAGCTCCCAAGACTTAACATGGAGGTTGGAGAGTTTATTTATCACAGAGGTATGGTGATAGAAAATGAAAAAAGCATGTGGCCTAAAAATATATATAAGGTCTTATTTTTAAAAAATATGTGTCTATGAGGCACTGCTGTTGGAAAACTGAATAAGTAAGGCATAGTGTAACACCAAAGTGAAAACAAACCCAAAAGCAAGCGCTGAAACAGTCCATGATCCTGACTGCATTTGGTTTTGTATTTAACTTTAGTTTGAAAAGTGCCAAAAAAAAAAAAAAAGAGGAAAAGTTTGTTTTGGTGGAGCCTTAAACTCTCTGATCTTTCCTGAAGGGAAGTCAGTAAAGGGATCAGTTGCTCAGTAATGAAAAATATCTATTGTGTAGCCTAATACTCATGTGTCGACTTCCTATGCTGTCTCTTACTACCTTTTAAAATTTACTATTTAGCAGGACTGAATAAATCCGTTAGTATTCATCGTATTTAGGGAATTCTGTAAGGATGTTTCAGCATCTGATACCCGATTAGGTCATTTATCTAAATATAAAATACACTACAGAGATCGTGAGAGGCTTCCTGTTCTGTATTTAGCCTCACCATACACCTTTGAATGCCTCAGCATGCGCCTTTAAAGTGTTCCTTTCTTGCTTACCTGGGACAGAGACAGTTTTAAGTAGGGAGAATCTGCACTGGAACACAGGTTTTGTGCCGCCCAGGTTTGTGCTCCAGCAAAAGAGCGTATCTTTGACCTCATCACAGCTGAACACCCTGCAGCTTCCCCTCCTGCACCCCGTCTTTCAGCTGTAAGGAGACTAATCCTGCAGAGTTTGCTCTGTAGTTATTTCAGGTTTCTGTGCTGTGTAGGAGATCGTCACTGTACAGACTTCTTCATCCATCCTCGTCACTCTTGCCTCTTGAAATCTGTGCGTTGCAGTTCATGTTAATGTGACAGCTTTAACTTTTTAAAGTCCTGTTTCTCTTGCTGTGTGTTGGCAATTCTGGTTTTGCTGCCTCTACCCACTGAGTGGAGGCCCGTTAAGCTACAGGCTTAATCTGCAAAGCACTTTGGTTCTGGAATATTAAGCTTTGTAGTATCTTGACTTCAGTGCTTGGCCTCCCTGTAGAGCGTGTGGAGACGCTCCTGTGCCTGAGTAAGGTTCACAGGGGTCTGGAAGCAGAAGGCCAGGTAACAAAAAGGGTCTGTTAGAGTTATCTCTCCGTTGCGTGACTGGGAGTAGTTGCTGGAATACGTGCTTTATTTCCTGAGGTAGTGCCATCTCCAGTTTAGTATTTCACTTATTTTCTCTTCTAGATCTGGAATAATAATCTCTTAATA